>NW_026775573.1:98859927-98985772 GCF_030987335.1 Cornus florida | reverse complement strand
GAGTTCCCTGTAACGTCCCGAAGAGTGTTTTAATGAGTAAAGATTGAATCATTGAATGAAATTACCTCAATCAAGGTAGCTTTTACATCACGAGACCTTTTTAATTTATAAAGATTGACTTTTTGAAAAGAAATGAGTGTTTCGATTTAAAGTTATTCAAGTTCCCTTTGACGTCACGAAGAGTGTTTTAATGAGTAAAGATTGAATCTTTGAATGAAATTATCTCAATCAAGGTACCTATTCTGTCACTAAACCTTTTTAATGTATAAAGATTGAATCTTAGAAAGAACATGAGAGTTTTGAGTTCAACTTATTCAAGTTACCTATGAAGTTGCGAAGAGTGTTTTAATGACTAAAGATTGAATCTTTGAATGAAAATACCTCAATAAAGGTACTTATTTTGTTAGTAGACTTTTTTAATGTATAAAGACTGTATCTTTGAAAGAAAATGAGAGTTTTGAGTTAAACTTATTCACGTTCCATGTAACGTCTCGAAGAGTGTTTTAATGAGTAAGTATTGAATCTTTGAATGTAATTACCTCAATCAAGGTAGCTATTATGTCACTAGACCATTTTAATGTACAAAGATTGAATCTTGGAAAGAAAGTGAGAGTTTTGAGTTTAACTTATTCGAGTTACCTATGAAGTCGCGAAGAGTGTTTTAATGAATAAAGATTGAATCTTTGTATGAAAACACCTCAATAAAGGTTCCTATTATGTTACTAGACCTTTTTAATGTCTAAAGATTGAATCTTTGGAATAAAATGATAGTTCTGAGTTCAACTTATTCGATTTACCTATGAAGTCGTTAACAGTGTTTTAATGACTAAATAATGAATCTTTGAATGAAAATACCTTAGTAAAGGTACCTATTATGTTACAAGACCTTTCTAATGTATAAAGATTGAATCTTGGAAAGAAAATGACTGTTTTGAGTTAAACTTATTCGAGTTCCCTATGACATCCCGAAGAGTATTTCAACGAGTAAAGATTGAATCTTTGATTGAAATTACTTGATTCAAGGGACTTATTTTTGTCCCTGGACCTTTTATATATAAAGATTGAATCTTTAAAAAGAAATGAGCGTTATGAGTTAAACCTATCCGAGTTCCCTATGACGTCCCGAATAGTGTTTTAACGCGTCAGGACTGAATCTTTGTATTAAATTACCTCAATAGCGGTACTTATTATGTCACTAGACCTTTTTAATGTATAAAGGTTTAATCTTTGAAAGAAAATGAGAGTTTTGAGTTAAACATATTCGAGTTCCCTGCGACGTCTCGAAGAGTGTTTTAAAGAGTAAATAATGAATCTTTGAATGAAATTACCTCAATCAAGGTACCTATTATGTCACTAGACCTTTTTAATGTATAAAGATTGAATATTTGTAAAGAACTACGAGTTTTGAGTTAAAGTTATTTGAGTTCCCTTTGACGTCACGAAGCGTGTTTTAAAGAGTAAAGATTGAATCTTTGAACGAAATTATCTCAATCAATGTACCTATTATGTCAGTAGACCTTTTTAATGTATAAAGATGGAATCTTTGAAAAAAATGAGAGTATTGAGTTTAACTTATTCGAGTTACCTATGAAGTCGCGAAGAGTGTTTTAATGACCAAAGATTGAATCTTCAAATGAAAATTCCTCAATACAGGAACCTATTATGTTACTAGATCTTTTTGATGTATAAAGATTGAATCGTTGAAAGAAAATTAGAGTTTTGAGTTAAACTTATTCGAGTTCCTTTTGACATCCCGAAGAGTGTTTTAATGAATAAAGATTGAATCTTTGAATGAAATTACCTCAATCGAGGTACCTATTAAGTCACTAGAAATTTTTATTGTATAAAGATTGAATCTTTGAAAAGAAATGAGAGTTTTGAGTTAAAGTTATTCGAGTTCCCTTTGACGTCACGAAGAGTGTTTTAATGAGTAAAGATTAAATCTTTGAATGAAATTACCTCAATCAAGGTACCTATTCTACCACTAGACCTTTGTAATGTATAAAGATTGAATCTTTGAAAGAAAATGAGTGTTTTGAGTTTAACTTATTCGAGTTACCTATGAAATCGCGAAGAGTGTTTTAATGACTGAAGATTGAATCTTTGAATGAAAAATAGCACAATAAAGGTACCAATTCTGTTACTAGACCTTTCCAATGTATAAAGACTAAATCTTTGAAAGAAAATGAGATTTTTGAGTTAAACTTATTCGAGTTCCCTGTAACGTCCCGCAGAGTGTTTTAATGAGTAAAGATTGAATCATTGAATGAAATTACCTCAATCAAGGTAGCTATTACATCACTAGACCTTTTTAATTTATAAAGATTGACGTTTTGAAAAGAAATGAGTGTTTCGAGTTAAAGTTATTCAAGTTCCCTTTGACGTCACGAAGAGTGTTTTAATGAGTAAAGATTGAATCTTTGAATGAAATTACCTCAATCAAGGTACCTATTCTGTCACTAAACCTTTTTAATGTATAAAGATTGAATCTTTGAAAGAACATGAGAGTTTTGAGTTCAACTTATTCGAGTTACCTATGAAGTTGCGAAGAGTGTTTTAATGACTAAAGATTGAATCTTTGAATGAAAATACCTCAATAAAGGTACTTATTTTGTTAGTAGACCTTTTTAATGTATAAAGACTGTATCTTTAAAAGAAAATGAGAGTTTTGAGTTAAACTTATTCACGTTCCCTGTAACGTCCCAAAGAGTGTTTTAATGAGTAAGTATTGAATCTTTGAATGTTATTACCTCAATCAAGGTAGCTATTATGTCACTAGACCTTTTTAATGTACAAAGATTGAATCTTGGAAAGAAAGTGAGAGTTTTGAGTTTAACTTATTCGAGTTTCCTATGAAGTCGCGAAGAGTGTTTTAATGAATAAAGATTGAATTTTTGAATGAAAACACCTCAATAAAGGTACCTATTATGTTACTAGACCTTTTTAATGTCTAAAGATTGAATCTTTGGAATAAAATGATAGTTCTGAGTTCAACTTATTCGATTTACCTATGAAGTCGTGAACAGTGTTTCAAAATTAAATAATGAATCTATGAGTGAAAATACCTTAGTAAAGGTACCTATTATGTTACAAGACCTTTTTAATGTATAAAGATTGAATCTTGGAAAGAAAATGACTGTTTTGAGTTAAACTTATTCGAGTTCCCTATGACATCCCGAAGAGTATTTCAACGAGTAAAGATTGAATCTTTGATTGGAATTACTTGAATCAAGGGACTTATTTTTGTCCCTGGACCTTTTATATATAAAGATTGAATCTTTAAAAAGAAATGAGCGTTATGAGTTAAACCTATCCGAGTTCCCTATGACGTCCCGAATAGTGTTTTAACGCGTAAGGACTGAATCTTTGTATGAAATTACCTCAATAGAGGTACTTATTATGTCACTAGACCTTTTTAATGTATAAAGGTTTAATCTTTGAAAGAAAATGAGAGTTATGAGTTAAACATATTCGAGTTTCCTGCGACGTCTCGAAGAGTGTTTTAAAGAGTAAATATTGAATCTTTGAATGAAATTACCTCAATCAAGGTACCTATTATGTCACTAGACCTTTTTAATGTATAAAGATTGAATATTTGTAAAGAACTACAAGTTTTGAGTTAAAGTTATTTGAGTTCCCTTTGACGTCACGAAGCGTGTTTTAATGAGTAAAGATTGAATCTTTGAACGAAATTATCTCAATCAATGTACCTATTATGTCAGTAGACCTTTTTAATGTATAAAGATGGAATCTTTGAAAAAAATGAGAGTATTGAGTTTAACTTATTCGAGTTACCTATGAAGTCGCGAAGAGTATTTTAATGACCAAAGATTGAATCTTTAAGTGAAAATTCCTCAATACAGGAGCCTATTATGTTACTAGATCTTTTTGATGTATAAAGATTGAATCTTTGAAAGAAAATTAGAGTTTTGAGTTAAACTTATTCGAGTTCCTTTTGACATCCCGAAGAGTGTTTTAATGAATAAAGATTGAATCTTTGAATGAAATTACCCCAATCGAGGTACCTATTAAGTCACAAGAAATTTTTATTGTATAAAGATTGAATCTTTGAAAAGAAATGAGAGTTTTGAGTTAAAGTTATTCGAGTTCCCTTTGACGTCACGAAGAGTGTTTTAATGAGTAAATATTGAATCTTTGAATGAAATTACCTCAATCAAGGTACCTATTCTACCACTAGACCTTTGTAATGTATAAAGATTGAATCTTTGAAAGAAAATGAGTGTTTTGAGTTTAACTTATTCGAGTTACCTATGAAATCGCGAAGACTGTTTTAATGACTGAAGAATGAATCTTTGAATGAAAAATACACCAATAAAGGTACCAATTCTGTTACTAGACCTTTCCAATGTATAAAGATTGAATCTTTGAAAGAAAATGAGATTTTTGAGTTAAACTTATTCGAGTTCCCTGTAACGTCCCGAAGAGTGTTTTAATGAGTAAAGATTGAATCATTGAATGAAATTACCTCAATCAAGGTAGCTTTTACAACACGAGACCTTTTTAATTTATAAAGATTGACTTTTTGAAAAGAAATGAGTGTTTCGATTTAAAGTTATTCAAGTTCCCTTTGACGTCACGAAGAGTGTTTTAATGAGTAAAGATTGAATCTTTGAATGAAATTACCTCAATCAAGGTACCTATTCTGTCACTAAACCTTTTTAATGTATAAAGATTTAATCTTAGAAAGAACATGAGAGTTTTGAGTTCAACTTATTCAAGTTACCTATGAAGTTGCGAAGAGTGTTTTAATGACTAAAGATTGAATCTTTGAATGAAAATACCTCAATAAAGGTACTTATTTTGTTAGTAGACTTTTTTAATGTATAAAGACTGTATCTTTGAAAGAAAATGAGAGTTTTGAGTTAAACTTATTCACGTTCCATGTAACGTCTCGAAGAGTGTTTTAATGAGTAAGTATTGAATCTTTGAATGTAATTACCTCTATCAAGGTAGCTATTATGTCACTAGACCTTTTTAATGTACAAAGATTGAATCTTGGAAAGAAAGTGAGAGTTTTGAGTTTAACTTATTCGAGTTACCTATGAAGTCGCGAAGAGTGTTTTAATGAATAAAGATTGAATCTTTGTATGAAAACACCTCAATAAAGGTTCCTATTATGTTACTAGACCTTTTTAATGTCTAAAGATTGAATCTTTGGAATAAAATGATAGTTCTGAGTTCAACTTATTCGATTTACCTATGAAGTCGTTAACAGTGTTTTAATGACTAAATAATGAATCTTTGAATGAAAATACCTTAGTAAAGGTACCTATTATGTTACAAGACCTTTCTAATGTATAAAGATTGAATCTTGGAAAGAAAATGACTGTTTTGAGTTAAACTTATTCGAGTTCCCTATGACATCCCGAAGAGTATTTCAACGAGTAAAGATTGAATCTTTGATTGAAATTATTTGAATCAAGGGACTTATTTTTGTCCCTGGACCTTTTATATATAAAGATTGAATCTTTAAAAAGAAATGAGCGTTATGAGTTAAACCTATCCGAGTTCCCTATGACGTCCCGAATAGTGTTTTAACGCGTCAGGACTGAATCTTTGTATGAAATTACCTCAATAGAGGTACTTATTATGTCACTAGACCTTTTTAATGTATAAAGGTTTAATCTTTGAAAGAAAATGAGAGTTATGAGTTAAACATATTCGAGTTCCCTGCGACATCTCGAAGAGTGTTTTAAAGAGTAAATATTGAATCTTTGAATGAAATTACCTCAATCAAGGTACCTATTATGTCACTAGACCTTTTTAATGTATAAAGATTGAATATTTGTAAGGAACTACAAGTTTTGAGTTAAAGTTATTTGAGTTCCCTTTGACGTCACGAAGCGTGTTTTAGTGAGTAAAGATTGAATCTTTGAACGAAATTATTTCAATCAATGTACCTATTATGTCAGTAGACCTTTTTAATGTATAAAGATGGAATCTTTGAAAAAAATGAGAGTATTGAGTTTAACTTATTCGAGTAACCTATAAAGTCGCGAAGAGTGTTTTAATGACCACAGACTGAATCTTCAAATGAAAATTCCTCGATACAGGAACCTATTATGTTACTAGATCTTTTTGATGTATAAAGATTGAATCGTTGAAAGAAAATTAGAGTTTTGAGTTAAACTTATTCGAGTTCCTTTTGACATCCGGAAGAGTGTTTTAATGAATAAAGATTGAATCTTTGAATGAAATTACCTCAATCGAGGTACCTATTAAGTCACTAGAAATTTTTATTGTATAAAGATTGAATCTTTGAAAAGAAATGAGAGTTTTGAGTTAAAGTTATTCGAGTTCCCTTTGACGTCACGAAGAGTGTTTTAATGAGTAAAGATTGAATCTTTGAATGAAATTACCTCAATCAAGGTACCTATTCTACCACTAGACCTTTGTAATGTATAAAGATTGAATCTTTGAAAGAAAATGAGTGTTTTGAGTTTAACTTATTCGAGTTACCTATGAAATCGCGAAGAGTGTTTTAATGACTGAAGATTGAATCTTTGAATGAAAAATACCACAATAAAGGTACCAATTCTGTTACTAGACCTTTCCAATGTATAAAGATTGAATCTTTGAAAGAAAATGAGATTTTTGAGTTAAACTTATTCGAGTTCCCTGTAACGTCCCGAAGAGTGTTTTAATGAGTAAAGATTGAATCATTGAATGAAATTACCTCAATCAAGGTAGCTATTACATCACGAGACCTTTTTAATTTATAAAGATTGACTTTTTGAAAAGAAATGAGTGTTTCGAGTTAAAGTTATTCAAGTTCCCTTTGATGTCACGAAGAGTGTTTTAATGAGTAAAGATTGAATCTTTGAATGAAATTACCTCAATCAAGATACCTATTTTGTCACTAAACCTTTTTAGTGTATAAAGATTGAATCTTTGAAAGGACATGAGAGTTTTGAGTTCAACTTATTCGAGTTACCTTTGAAGTTGTGAAGAGTGCTTTAATGATTAAAGATTGAATCTTTGAATGAAACTACCTCAATAAAGGTACTTATTTTGTTAGTAGACCATTTTAATGTATAAAGACTGTATCTTTGAAAGAAAATGAGAGTTTTGAGTTAAACTTATTCACGTTCCCTGTAACGTCCCAAAGAGTGTTTTAATGAGTAAATATTGAATCTTTGAATGTAATTACCTCAATCAAGGTAGCTATTATGTCACTAGACCTTTTTAATGTACAAAGATTGAATCTTGGAAAGAAAGTGAGAGTTTTGAGTTTAACTTATTCGAGTTACCTATGAAGTCGCGTAGAGTGTTTTAATGAATAAAGATTGAATCTTTGAATGAAAACACCTCAATAAAGGTACCTATTATGTTACTAGACCTTTTTAATGTCTAAAGATTGAATCTTTGGAATAAAATGATAGTTCTGAGTTCAACTTATTCGATTAACCTATGAAGTCGTGAACAGTGTTTTTATGACTAAATAATGAATCTTTGAATGAAAATACCTTAGTAAAGGTACCTATTATGTTACAAGACCTTTTTAATGTATAAAGATTGAATCTTGGAAAGAAAATGACTGTTTTGAGTTAAACTTATTCGAGTTCCCTATGACATCCCGAAGAGTATTTCAACGAGTAAAGATTGAATCTTTGATTGAAATTACTTGAATCAAGGGACTTATTTTTGTCCCTGGACCTTTTATATATAAAGATTGAATCTTTAAAAAGAAATGAACGTTATGAGTTAAACCTATCCGAGTTCCCTATGACGTCCCGAATAGTGTTTTAACGCGTAAAGACTGAATCTTTGTATGAAATTACCTCAATAGAGGTACTTATTATGTCACTAGACCTTTTTAATGTATAAAGGTTTAATCTTTGAAAGAAAATGAGAGCTTTGAGTTAAACATATTCGAGTTCCATGCGACGTCTCGAAGAGTGTTTTAAAGAGTAAATATTGAATCTTTGAATGAAATTACCTCAATCAAGGTACCTATTATGTCACTAGACCTTTTTAATGTATAAAGATTGAATATTTGTAAAGAACTACGAGTTTTGAGTTAAAGTTATTTGAGTTCCATTTGACGTCACGAAGCGTGTTTTAATGAGTAAAGATTGAATCTCTGAACGAAATTATCTCAATCAATGTACCTATTATGTCAGTAGACCTTTTTAATGTATAAAGATGGAATCTTTGAAAAAAATGAGAGTATTGAGTTTAACTTATTCGAGTTACCTATGAAGTCGCGAAGAGTGTTTTAATGACCAAAGATTGAATCTTCAAGTGAAAATTCCTAAATACAGGAACCTATTATGTTACTAGATCTTTTTGATGTATAAAGATTGAATCTTTGAAAGAAAATTACAGTATTGTGTTAAACTTATTCGAGTTCCTTTTGACATCCCGAAGAGTGTTTTAATGAATAAAGATTGAATATTTGAATGAAATTACCTCAATCGAGGTACCTATTAAGTCACTAGAAATTTTTATTGTATAAAGATTGAATCTTTGAAAAGAAATGAGAGTTTTGAGTTAAAGTTATTCGAGTTCCCTTTGACGTCACGAAGAGTGTTTTAATGAGTAAAGATTGAATCTTTGAATGAAATTACCTCAATCAAGGTACCTATTTTACCACTAGACCTTTGTAATGTATAAAGATTGAATCTTTGAAAGAAAATGAGCGTTTTGAGTTTAACTTATTCGAGTTACCTATGAAATCGCGAAGAGTGTTTTAATGACTGAAGATTAAATCTTTGAATGAAAAATACCACAATAAAGGTACCAATTCTGTTACTAGACCTTTCCAATGTATAAAGATTGAATCTTTGAAAGAAAATGAGATTTTTGAGTTAAACTTATTCGAGTTCCCTGTAACGTCCCGAAGAGTGTTTTAATGAGTAAAGATTGAATCATTGAATGAAATTACCTCAATCAAGGTAGCTTTTACATCACGAGACCTTTTTAATTTATAAAGATTGACTTTTTGAAAAGAAATGAGTGTTTCGATTTAAAGTTATTCAAGTTCCCTTTGACGTCACGAAGAGTGTTTTAATGAGTAAAGATTGAATCTTTGAATGAAATTACCTCAATCAAGGTACCTATTCTGTCACTAAACCTTTTTAATGTATAAAGATTTAATCTTAGAAAGAACATGAGAGTTTTGAGTTCAACTTATTCAAGTTACCTATGAAGTTGCGAAGAGTGTTTTAATGACTAAAGATTGAATCTTTGAATGAAAATACCTCAATAAAGGTACTTATTTTGTTAGTAGACTTTTTTAATGTATAAAGACTGTATCTTTGAAAGAAAATGAGAGTTTTGAGTTAAACTTATTCACGTTCCATGTAACGTCTCGAAGAGTGTTTTAATGAGTAAGTATTGAATCTTTGAATGTAATTACCTCTATCAAGGTAGCTATTATGTCACTAGACCTTTTTAATGTACAAAGATTGAATCTTGGAAAGAAAGTGAGAGTTTTGAGTTTAACTTATTCGAGTTACCTATGAAGTCGCGAAGAGTGTTTTAATGAATAAAGATTGAATCTTTGTATGAAAACACCTCAATAAAGGTTCCTATTATGTTACTAGACCTTTTTAATGTCTAAAGATTGAATCTTTGGAATAAAATGATAGTTCTGAGTTCAACTTATTCGATTTACCTATGAAGTCGTTAACAGTGTTTTAATGACTAAATAATGAATCTTTGAATGAAAATACCTTAGTAAAGGTACCTATTATGTTACAAGACCTTTCTAATGTATAAAGATTGAATCTTGGAAAGAAAATGACTGTTTTGAGTTAAACTTATTCGAGTTCCCTATGACATCCCGAAGAGTATTTCAACGAGTAAAGATTGAATCTTTGATTGAAATTACTTGAATCAAGGGACTTATTTTTGTCCCTGGACCTTTTATATATAAAGATTGAATCTTTAAAAAGAAATGAGCATTATGAGTTAAACCTATCCGAGTTCCCTATGACGTCCCGAATAGTGTTTTAACGCGTCAGGACTGAATCTTTGTATTAAATTACCTCAATAGCGGTACTTATTATGTCACTAGACCTTTTTAATGTATAAAGGTTTAATCTTTGAAAGAAAATGAGAGTTTTGAGTTAAACATATTCGAGTTCCCTGCGACGTCTCGAAGAGTGTTTTAAAGAGTAAATAATGAATCTTTGAATGAAATTACCTCAATCAAGGTACCTATTATGTCACTAGACCTTTTTAATGTATAAAGATTGAATATTTGTAAAGAACTACGAGTTTTGAGTTAAAGTTATTTGAGTTCCCTTTGACGTCACGAAGCGTGTTTTAAAGAGTAAAGATTGAATCTTTGAACGAAATTATCTCAATCAATGTACCTATTATGTCAGTAGACCTTTTTAATGTATAAAGATGGAATCTTTGAAAAAAATGAAAGTATTAAGTTTAACTTATTCGAGTTACCTATGAAGTCGCGAAGAGTGTTTTAATGACCAAAGATTGAATCTTCAAATGAAAATTCCTCAATACAGGAACCTATTATGTTACTAGATCTTTTTGATGTATAAAGATTGAATCGTTGAAAGAAAATTAGAGTTTTGAGTTAAACTTATTCGAGTTCCTTTTGACATCCCGAAGAGTGTTTTAATGAATAAAGATTGAATCTTTGAATAAAATTACCTCAATCGAGGTACCTATTAAGTCTCTAGAAATTTTTATTGTATAAAGATTGAATCTTTGAAAAGAAATGAGAGTTTTGAGTTAAAGTTATTCGAGTTCCCTTTGACGTCACGAAGAGTGTTTTAATGAGTAAAGATTAAATCTTTGAATGAAATTACCTCAATCAAGGTACCTATTCTACCACTAAACCTTTGTAATGTATAAAGATTGAATCTTTGAAAGAAAATGAGTGTTTTGAGTTTAACTTATTCGAGTTACCTATGAAATCGCGAAGAGTGTTTTAATGACTGAAGATTGAATCTTTGAATGAAAAATAGCACAATAAAGGTACCAATTCTGTTACTAGACCTTTCCAATGTATAAAGACTAAATCTTTGAAAGAAAATGAGATTTTTGAGTTAAACTTATTCGAGTTCCCTGTAACGTCCCGCAGAGTGTTTTAATGAGTAAAGATTGAATCATTGAATGAAATTACCTCAATCAAGGTAGCTATTACATCACTAGACCTTTTTAATTTATAAAGATTGACGTTTTGAAAAGAATTGAGTGTTTCGAGTTAAAGTTATTCAAGTTCCCTTTGACGTCACGAAGAGTGTTTTAATGAGTAAAGATTGAATCTTTGAATGAAATTACCTCAATCAAGGTACCTATTCTGTCACTAAACCTTTTTAATGTATAAAGATTGAATCTTTGAAAGAATATGAGAGTTTTGAGTTCAACTTATTCGAGTTACCTATGAAGTTGCGAAGAGTGTTTTAATGACTAAAGATTGAATCTTTGAATGAAAATACCTCAATAAAGGTACTTATTTTGTTAGTAGACCTTTTTAATGTATAAAGACTGTATCTTTAAAATAAAATGAGAGTTTTGAGTTAAACTTATTCACGTTCCCTGTAACGTCCCAAAGAGTGTTTTAATGAGTAAGTATTGAATCTTTGAATGTTATTACCTCAATCAAGGTAGCTATTATGTCACTAGACCTTTTTAATGTACAAAGATTGAATCTTGGAAAGAAAGTGAGAGTTTTGAGTTTAACTTATTCGAGTTTCCTATGAAGTCGCGAAGAGTGTTTTAATGAATAAAGATTGAATCTTTGTATGAAAACACCTCAATAAAGGTACCTATTATGTTACTAGACCTTTTTAATGTCTAAAGATTGAATCTTTGGAATAAAATGATAGTTCTGAGTTCAACTTATTCGATTTACCTATGAAGTCGTGAACAGTGTTTCAATGACTAAATAATGAATCTATGAATGAAAATACCTTAGTAAAGGTACCTATTATGTTACAAGACCTTTTTAATGTATAAAGATTGAATCTTGGAAAGAAAATGACGTTTTGAGTTAAACTTATTCGAGTTCCCTATGACATCCCAAAGAGTATTTCAACGAGTAAAGATTGAATCTTTGATTGGAATTACTTGAATCAAGGGACTTATTTTTGTCCCTGGACCTTTTATATATAAAGATTGAATCTTTAAAAAGAAATGAGCGTTATGAGTTAAACCTATCCGAGTTCCCTATGACGTCCCGAATAGTGTTTTAACGCGTAAGGACTGAATCTTTGTATGAAATTACCTCAATAGAGGTACTTATTATGTCACTAGACCTTTTTAATGTATAAAGGTTTAATCTTTGAAAGAAAATGAGAGTTATGAGTTAAACATATTCGAGTTCCCTGCGACATCTCGAAGAGTGTTTTAAAGAGTAAATATTGAATCTTTGAATGAAATTACCTCAATCAAGGTACCTATTATGTCACTAGACCTTTTTAATGTATAAAGATTGAATATTTGTAAGGAACTACAAGTTTTGAGTTAAAGTTATTTGTGTTCCCTTTGACGTCACGAAGCGTGTTTTAGTGAGTAAAGATTGAATCTTTGAACGAAATTATTTCAATCAATGTACCTATTATGTCAGTAGACCTTTTTAATGTATAAAGATGGAATCTTTGAAAAAAATGAGAGTATTGAGTTTAACTTATTCGAGTAACCTATAAAGTCGCGAAGAGTGTTTTAATGACCACAGACTGAATCTTCAAATGAAAATTCCTCGATACAGGAACCTATTATGTTACTAGATCTTTTTGATGTATAAAGATTGAATCGTTGAAAGAAAATTAGAGTTTTGAGTTAAACTTATTCGAGTTCCTTTTGACATCCGGAAGAGTGTTTTAATGAATAAAGATTGAATCTTTGAATGAAATTACCTCAATCGAGGTACCTATTAAGTCACTAGAAATTTTTATTGTATAAAGATTGAATCTTTGAAAAGAAATGAGAGTTTTGAGTTAAAGTTATTCGAGTTCCATTTGACGTCACGAAGAGTGTTTTAATGAGTAAAGATTGAATCTTTGAATGAAATTACCTCAATCAAGGTACCTATTCTACCACTAGACCTTTGTAATGTATAAAGATTGAATCTTTGAAAGAAAATGAGTGTTTTGAGTTTAACTTATTCGAGTTACCTATGAAATCGCGAAGAGTGTTTTAATGACTGAAGATTGAATCTTTGAATGAAAAATACCACAATAAAGGTACCAATTCTGTTACTAGACCTTTCCAATGTATAAAGATTGAATCTTTGAAAGAAAATGAGATTTTTGAGTTAAACTTATTCGAGTTCCCTGTAACGTCCCGAAGAGTGTTTTAATGAGTAAAGATTGAATCATTGAATGAAATTACCTCAATCAAGGTAGCTATTACATCACGAGACCTTTTTAATTTATAAAGATTGACTTTTTGAAAAGAAATGAGTGTTTCGAGTTAAAGTTATTCAAGTTCCCTTTGACGTCACGAAGAGTGTTTTAATGAGTAAAGATTGAATCTTTGAATGAAATTACCTCAATCAAGGTACCTATTCTGTCACTAAACCTTTTTAATGTATAAAGATTGAATCTTAGAAAGAACATGAGAGTTTTGAGTTCAACTTATTCAAGTTACCTATGAAGTTGCGAAGAGTGTTTTAATGACTAAAGATTGAATCTTTGAATGAAAATACCTCAATAAAGGTACTTATTTTGTTAGTAGACTTTTTTAATGTATAAAGACTGTATCTTTGAAAGAAAATGAGAGTTTTGAGTTAAACTTATTCACGTTCCATGTAACGTCTCGAAGAGTGTTTTAATGAGTAAGTATTGAATCTTTGAATGTAATTACCTCAATCAAGGTAGCTATTATGTCACTAGACCTTTTTAATGTACAAAGATTGAATCTTGGAAAGAAAGTGAGAGTTTTGAGTTTAACTTATTCGAGTTACCTATGAAGTCGCGAAGAGTGTTTTAATGAATAAAGATTGAATCTTTGTATGAAAACACCTCAATAAAGGTACCTATTATGTTACTAGACCTTTTTAATGTCTAAAGATTGAATCTTTGGAATAAAATGATAGTTCTGAGTTCAACTTATTTGATTTACCTATGAAGTCGTTAACAGTGTTTTAATGACTAAATAATGAATCTTTGAATGAAAATACCTTAGTAAAGGTACCTATTATGTTACAAGACCTTTCTAATGTATAAAGATTGAATCTTGGAAAGAAAATGACTGTTTTGAGTTAAACTTATTCGAGTTCCCTATGACATCCCGAAGAGTATTTCAACGAGTAAAGATTGAATCTTTGATTGAAATTACTTGAATCAAGGGACTTATTTTTGTCCCTGGACCTTTTATATATAAAGATTGAGTCTTTAAAAAGAAATGAGCGTTATGAGTTAAACCTATCCGAGTTCCCTATGACGTCCCGAATAGTGTTTTAACGCGTAAGGACTGAATCTTTGTATGAAATTACCTCAATAGAGGTACTTATTATGTCACTAGACCTTTTTAATGTATAAAGGTTTAATCTTTGAAAGAAAATGAGAGTTTTGAGTTAAACATATTCGAGTTCCCTGCGACGTCTCGAAGAGTGTTTTAAAGAGTAAATATTGAATCTTTGAATGAAATTACCTCAATCAAGGTACCTATTATGTCACTAGACCTTTTTAATGTATAAAGATTGAATATTTGTAAAGAACTACGAGTTTTGAGTTAAAGTTATTTGAGTTCCCTTTGACGTCACGAAGCATGTTTTAGTGAGTAAAGATTGAATCTTTGAACGAAATTATCTCAATCAATGTACCTATTATGTCAGTAGACCTTTTTAATGTATAAAGATGGAATCTTTGAAAAAAATGAGAGTATTGAGTTTAACTTATTCGAGTAACCTATAAAGTCGCGAAGAGTGTTTTAATGACCACAGACTGAATCTTCAAATGAAAATTCCTTGATACAGGAACCTATTATGTTACTAGATCTTTTTGATGTATAAAGATTGAATCGTTGAAAGAAAATTAGAGTTTTGAGTTAAACTTATTCGAGTTCCTTTTGACATCCCGAAGAGTGTTTTAATGAATAAAGATTGAATCTTTGAATGAAATTACCTCAATCAAGGTAGCTATTACATCACTAGACCTTTTTAATTTATAAAGATTGACGTTTTGAAAAGAAATGAGTGTTTCGAGTTAAAGTTATTCAAGTTCCCTTTGACGTCACGAAGAGTGTTTTAATGAGTAAAGATTGAATCTTTGAATGAAATTACCTCAATCAAGGTACCTATTCTGTCACTAAACCTTTTTAATGTATAAAGATTGAATCTTAGAAAGAACATGAGAGTTTTGAGTTCAACTTATTCAAGTTACCTATGAAGTTGCGAAGAGTGTTTTAATGACTAAAGATTGAATCTTTGAATGAAAATACCTCAATAAAGGTACTTATTATGTCACTAGACCTTTTTAATGTATAAAGGTTTAATCTTTGAAAGAAAATGAGAGTTTTGAGTTAAACATATTCGAGTTCCCTGCGACGTCTCGAAGAGTGTTTTAAAGAGTAAATATTGAATCTTTGAATGAAATTGCCTCAATCAAGGTACCTATTATGTCACTAGACCTTTTTAATGTATAAAGATTGAATATTTGTAAAGAACTACGAGTTTTGAGTTAAAGTTATTTGAGTTCCCTTTGACGTCACGAAGCGTGTTTTAATGAGTAAAGATTGAATCTTTGAACGAAATTATCTCAATCAATGTACCTATTATGTCAGTAGACCTTTTTAATGTATAAAGATGGAATCTTTGAAAAAAATGAGAGTATTGAGTTTAACTTATTCGAGTTACCTATGAAGTCGCGAAGAGTGTTTTAATGACCAAAGATTGAATCTTCAAATGAAAATTCCTAAATACAGGAACCTATTATGTTACTAGATCTTTTTGATGTATAAAGATTGAATCTTTGAAAGAAAATTAGAGTTTTGAGTTAAAATTATTCGAGTTCCTTTTGACATCCCGAAGAGTGTTTTAATGAATAAAGATTGAATCTTTGAATGAAATTACCTCAATCGTGGTACCTATTAAGTCACTAGAAATTTTTATTGTATAAAGATTGAATCTTTAAAAAGAAATGAGAGTTTTGAGTTAAAGTTATTCGAGTTCCCTTTGACGTCACGAAGAGTGTTTTAATGAGTAAAGATTGAATCTTTGAATGAAATTACCTCAATCAAGGTACCCATTCTACCACTAGACCTTTGTAATGTATAAAGATTGAATCTTTGAAAGAAAATGAGTGTTTTGAGTTTAACTTATTCGAGTTACCTATGAAATCGTGAAGAGTGTTTTAATGACTGAAGATTGAATCTTTGAATGAAAAATACCACAATAAAAGTACCAATTCTGTTACTAGACCTTTCCAATGTATAAAGATTGAATCTTTGAAAGAAAATGAGATTTTTGAGTTAAGCTTATTCGAGTTCCCTGTAACGTCCCGAAGAGTGTTTTAATGAGTAAAGATTGAATCATTGAAAGAAATTACCTCAATCAAGGTAGCTATTACATCACTAGACCTTTTAAATTTATAAAGATTGACGTTTTGAAAAGAAATGAGTGTTTCGAGTTAAAGTTATTCAAGTTCCCTTTGACGTCACGAAGAGTGTTTTAATGAGTAAAGATTAAATCTTTGAATGAAATTACCTCAATCAAGGTACCTATTCTGTCACTAAACCTTTTTAATGTATAAAGATTGAATCTTTGAAAGAACATGAGAGTTTTGAGTTCAACTTATTCGAGTTACCTATGAAGTTGCGAAGAGTGCTTTAATGACTAAAGATTGAATCTTTGAATGAAAATACCTCAATAAAGGTACTTATTTTGTTAGTAGACCTTTTTAATGTATAAAGACTGTATCTTTGAAAGAAAATGAGAGTTTTGAGTTAAACTTATTCACGTTCCCTGTAACGTCCCAAAGAGTGTTTTAATGAGTAAGTATTGAATCTTTGAATGTAATTACCTCAATCAAGGTAGCTATTATATCACTAGACCTTTTTAATGTACAAAGATTGAATCTTGGAAAGAAAATGAGAGTTTTGAGTTTAACTTATTCGAGTTACCTATGAAGTCGCGAATAGTGTTTTAATGAATAAAGATTGAATCTTTGAATTAAAACACCTCAATAAAGGTACCTATTATGTTACTAGACCTTTTTAATGTCTAAAGATTGAATCTTTGGAATAAAATGATAGTTCTGAGTTCAACTTATTCGATTTACCTATGAAGTCGTGAACAGTGTTTTAATGACTAAATAATGAATCTTTGAATGAAAATACCTTAGTAAAGGTACCTATTATGTTACAAGACCTTTTTAATGTATAAAGATTGAATCTTGGAAAGAAAATGACTATTTTGAGTTAAACTTATTCGAGTTCCCTATGACATCCCGAAGAGTATTTCAACGAGTAAAGATTGAATCTTTGATAGAAATTACTTGAATCAAGTTACTTATTTTTGTCCCTGGACCTTTTCTATATAAAGATTGAATCTTTAAAAAGAAATGAACGTTATGAGCTAAACCTATCCGAGTTCCCTATGACGTCCCGAATAGTGTTTTAACGCGTAAGAACTGAATCTTTGTATGAAATTACCTCAATAGAGGTACTTATTATGTCACTAGACCTTTTTAATGTATAAAGGTCTAATCTTTGAAAGACAATGAGAGTTTTGAGTTAAACATATTCGAGTTCCCTGTGACGTCTCGAAGAGTGTTTTAAAGAGTAAATATTGAATCTTTGAATGAAATTACCTCAATCAAGGTACCTATTATGTCACTAGACCTTTTTAATGTATAAAGATTGAATATTTGTAAAGAACTACGAGTTTTGAGTTAAAGTTATTTGAGTTGCCTTTGACGTCACGAAGCGTGTTTTAATGAGTAAAGATTGAATCTTTGAACGAAATTATCTCAATCAATGTACCTAGTATGTCAGTAGACCTTTTTAATGTATAAAGATGGAATCTTTGAAAAAAATGAGAGTATTGAGTTTAACTTATTCGAGTTACCTATGAAGTCGCGAAGAGTGTTTTAATGACCAAAGATTGAATCTTCAAATGAAAATTCCTAAATACAGGAACCTATTATGTTACTAGATCTTTTTGATGTATAAAGATTGAATCTTTGAAAGAAAATTAGAGTTTTGAGTTAAACTTATTCGAGTTCCTTTTGACAACCCGAAGAGTGTTTTAATGAATAAAGATTGAATATTTGAATAAAATTACCTCAATCGAGGTACCTATTAAGTCACTAGAAATTTTTATTGTATAAAGATTGAATCTTTGAAAAGAAATGAGAGTTTTGAGTTAAAGTTATTCGAGTTCCCTTTGACGTCACGAATAGTGTTTTAATGAGTAAAGATTGAATCTTTGAATGAAATTACCTCAATCAAGGTACCCATTCTACAACTAGACCTTTGTAATGTATAAAGATTGAATCTTTGAAAGAAAATGAGTGTTTTGAGTTTAACTTATTCGAGTTACCTATGAAATCGCGAAGAGTGTTTTAATGACTGAAGATTGAATCTTTGAATGAAAAATACCACAATGAAGGTACCAATTCTGTTACTAGACCTTTCCAATGTATAAGGATTGAATCTTTGAAAGAAAATGAGATTTTTGAGTTAAACTTATTCGAGTTCCCTATAACGTCCCGAAGAGTGCTTTAATGAGTAAAGATTGAATCATTGAATGAAATTACCTCAATCAGGGTAGCTATTACATCACTAAACCTTTTTAATTTACAAAGATTGCTGTTTTGAAAAGAAATGAGTGTTTCGAGTAAAAGTTATTCAAGTTCCCTTTGACGTCACGAATAGTGTTTTAATGAGTAAAGATTGAACCTTTGAATGAAATTTCCTCAATCAAGGTACCTATTCTGTCACTAAACCTTTTTAATGTATAAAGATTGAATCTTTGAAAGAACATGAGAGTTTTGAGTTCAACTTATTCGAGTTACCTATGAAGTTGCGAAGAGTGTTTTAATGACTAAAGATTTAATCTTTGTATGAAAATACCTCAATAAAGGTAATTATTTTGTTAGTAGACCTTTTTAATGTATAAAGACTGTATCTTTGAAAGAAAATGAGAGTTTTGAGTTAAACAAATTCACGTTCCCTGTAACGTCCCAAAGAGTGTTTTAATGAGTAAGTATTGAATCTTTGAATGTAATTACCTCAATCAAGGTAGCTATTATGTCACTAGACCTTTTTAATGTACAAATATTGAATTTTGGAAAGAAAGTAAGAGTTTTGAGTTTAACTTATTCGAGTTACCTATGAAGTCGCGAAGAGTGTTTTAATAAATAAAGATTGAATCTTTGAATGAAAACAGCTCAATAAAGGTACCTATTATGTTACTAGACCATTTTAATGTCTAAAGATTGAATCTTTGGAATAAAATGATAGTTCTGAGTTCAACTTATTCGATTTACCTATGAAGTCGTGAACAGTGTTTTAATTACTAAATAATGAATCTTTGAATGAAAATACCTTAGTAAAGGTACCTATTATGTTACAAGACCTTTTTAATGTATAAAGATTGAATCTTGGAAAGAAAAATACTGTTTTGAGTTAAACTTATTCGGGTTCCCCATGACATACCGAAGAGTATTTCAACGAGTAAAGATTGAATCTTTGATTGAAATTACTTGAATCAAGGGACTTATTTTTGTCCCTGGACCTTTTATATATAAAGATTAAATCTTTAAAAAGAAATGAGCGTTATGAGTTAAACCTATCCGAGTTCCCTATGACGTCCCGAATAGTGTTTTAACGCGTAAGGACTGAATCTTTGTATGAAATTACCTCAATAGAGGTACTTATTATGTCACTAGACCTTTTTAATGTATAAAGGTTTAATCTTTGAAAGAAAATGAGAGTTTTGAGTTAAACATATTCGAGTTCCCTGCGACGTCTCGAAGAGTGTTTTTAAGAGTAAATATTGAATCTTTGAATGAAATTACCTCAATCAAGGTACCTATTATGTCACTAGACCTTTTTAATGTATAAAGATTGAATATTTGTAAAGAACTACGAGTTTTGAGTTAAAGTTATTTGAGTTCCCTTTGATGTCACGAAGCGTGTTTTAATGAGTAAAGATTGAATCTTTGAACGAAATTATCTCAATCAATGTACCTATTATGTCAGTAGACCTGTTAATGTATAAAGATGGAATCTTTGAAAAAAATGAGAGTATTGAGTTTAACTTATTCGAGTTACCTATGAAGTCGCGAAGAGTGTTTTAATGACCAAAGATTGAATCTTCAAATGAAAATTCCTCAATACAGGAACCTATTATGTTACTAGATCTTTTTGATGTATAAAGATTGAATCTTTGAAAGAAATTAGAGTTTCGAGTTAAACTTATTCGAGTTCCTTTTGACAACCCGAAGAGTGTTTTAATGAATAAAGATTGAATATTTGAATGAAATTACCTCAATCGAGGTACCTATTAAGTCACTAGATATTTTATTGTATAAAGATTGAATCTTTGAAAAGAAATGAGGGTTTTGAGTTAAAGTTATTCGAGTTCCCTTTGACGTCACGAAGAGTGTTTTAATGAGTAAAGATTGAATCTTTGAATGAAATTACCTCAATCAAGGTACCCATTCTACCACTAGACCTTTGTAATGTATAAAATTGAATCTTTGAAAGAAAATGAGTGTTTTGAGTTTAACTTATTCGAGTTACCTATGAAATCGCGAAGAGTGTTTTAATGACTGAAGATTGAATCTTTGAATGAAAAATACCACAATAAAGGTACCAATTCTGTTACTAGACCTTTCCAATGTATAAAGATTGAATCTTTGAAAGAAAATGAGATTTTTGAGTTAAACTTATTCGAGTTCCCTGTAACGTCCCGAAGAGTGCTTTAATGAGTAAAGATTGAATCATTGAATGAAATTACCTCAATCTAGGTAGCTATTACATCACTAAACCTTTTTAATTTATAAAGATTGACGTTTTGAAAAGAAATGAGTGTTTCGAGTTAAAGTTATTCAAGTTCCCTTTGACGTCACGAATAGTGTTTTAATGAGTAAAGATTGAACCTTTGAATGAAATTACCTCAATCAAGGTACCTATTCTGTCACTAAACCTTTTTAATGTATAAAGATTGAATCTTTGAAAAAATATGAGAGTTTTGAGTTCAACTTATTCGAGTTACCTATGAAGTTGCGAAGAGTGTTTTAATGACTAAAGATTGAATCTTTGTATGAAAATACCTCAATAAAGATACTTATTTTGTTAGTAGACCTTTTTAATGTATAAAGACTGTATCTTTAAAAGAAAATGAGAGTTTTGATTTAAACATATTCACGTTCCCTGTAACGTCCCAAAGAGTGTTTTAATGAGTAAGTATTGAATCTTTGAATGTAATTACCTCAATCAAGGTAGCTATTATGTCACTAGACCTTTTTAATGTACAAATATTGAATCTTGGAAAGAAAGTAAGAGTTTTGAGTTTAACTTATTCGAGTTACCTATGAAGTCGCGAAGAGTGTTTTAATGAATAAAGATTGAATCTTTGAATGAAAACAGCTCAATAAAGGTACCTATTATGTTACTAGACCTTTTTAATGTCTAAAGATTGAATCTTTGGAATAAAATTATAGTTCTGAGTTCAACTTATTCGATTTACCTATGAAGTCGTGAACAGTGTTTTAATGACTAAATAATGAATCTTTGAATGAAAATACCTTAGTAAAGGTACCTATTATGTTACAAGACTTTTTTAATGTATAAAGATTGAATCTTAGAAAGAAAATGACTGTTTTGAATTAAACTTATTCGGGTTCCCCATGACATCCCGAAGAGTATTTCAACGAGTAAAGATTGAATCTTTGATTGAAATTACTTGAATCAAGGGACTTATTTTTGTCCCTGGTCCTTTTATATATAAAGATTGAATCTTTAAAAAGAAATGAGCGTTATGAGTTAAACCTATCTGAGTTTCCTATGACGTCCCGAATAGTGTTTTAACGCGTAAGGACTGAATCTTTGTATGAAATTACCTTAATAGAGGTACTTATTATGTCACTAGACCTTTTTAATGTATAAAGGTTTAATCTTTGAAAGAAAATGAGAGTTTTGAGTTAAACATATTCGAGTTCCCTGCGACGTCTCGAAGAGTGTTTTAAAGAGTAAATATTGAATCTTTGAATGAAATTACCTCAATCAAGGTACCTATTATGTCACTAGACCTTTTTAATGTATAAAGATTGAATATTTGTAAAGAACTACGAGTTTTAAGTTAAAGTTATTTGAGTTCCCTTTGACGTCACGAAGCGTGTTTTAATGAGTAAAGATTGAATCTTTGAACGAAATTATCTCAATCAATGTACCTATTATGTCAGTAGACCTTTTTAATGTATAAAGATGGAATCTTTGAAAAAAATGAGAGTATTGAGTTTAACTTATTCGAGTTACCTATGAAGTCGCGAAGAGTGTTTTAATGACCAAAGATTGAATCTTCGAATTAAAATTCCTCAATACAGTAACCTATTATGTTACTAGATCTTTTTGATGTATAAAGATTGAATCTTTGAAAGAAAATTAGAGTTTTGAGTTAAACTTATTCGAGTTCCTTTTGACAACCCGAAGAGTGTTTTAATGAATAAAGATTGAATCTTTGAATGAAATTACCTCTATCGAGGTGCCTATTAAGTCACTAGAAATTTTTATTGTATAAAGATTGAATCTTTGAAAAGAAATGAGAGTTTTGAGTTAAAGTTATTCGAGTTCCCTTTGACGTCACGAAGAGTTTTAATGAGTAAAGATTGAATCTTTGAATGAAATTACCTCAATCAAGGTTCCCATTCTACCACTAGACCTTTGTAATGTATAAAGATTGAATCTTTGAAAGAAAATGAGTGTTTTGAGTTTAACTTATTCGAGTTACCTATGAAATCGCGAAGAGTGTTTTAATGACTGAAGATTGAATCTTTGAATGAAAAATACTACAATAAAGGTACCAATTCTTTTACTAGACATTTCCAATGTATAAAGATTGAATCTTTGAAAGAAAATGAGATTTTTGAGTTAAACTTATTCGAGTTCCCTGTAACGTCCCGAAGAGTGCTTTAATGAGTAAAGATTGAATCATTGAATGAAATTACCTCAATCAAGGTAGCTATTACATCACTAGACCTTTTTAATTTTTAAAGATTGACGTTTTGAAAAGAAATGAGTGTTTCGAGTTAAAGTTATTCAAGTTCCCTTTGACGTCACGAAGAGTGTTTTAATGAGTAATGATTGAATCTTTGAATGAAATTACCTCAATCAAGGTACCTATTCTGTCACTAAACCTTTATAATGTATAAAGATTGAATCTTTGAAAGAACATGAGAGTTTTGAGTTTAACTTATTCGAGTTA
The DNA here is from genome assembly GCF_030987335.1 of Cornus florida. NCBI lineage: Eukaryota > Viridiplantae > Streptophyta > Magnoliopsida > Cornales > Cornaceae > Cornus > Cornus florida. The sequence goes on along the minus strand of NW_026775573.1, from coordinate 98,962,401 downwards.
CCTATGAAGTTGCGAAGAGTGTTTTAATGACTAAAGATTGAATCTTTGAATGAAAATACCTCAATAAAGGTACTTATTTTGTTAGTAGACCTTTTTAACGTATAAAGACTGTATCTTTGAAAGAAAATGAGAGTTTTGAGTTAAACTTGTTCACGTTCCCTGTAACGTCCCAAAGAGTGTTTTAATGACTAAGTATTGAATCTTTGAATGTAATTACCTCAATCAAGGTAGCTATTATGTCACTAGACCTTTTAAATGTACAAAGATTGAATCTTGGAAAGAAAGTGAGAGTTTTGAGTTTAACTTATTCGAGTTACCTATGAAGTCGCGAAGAGTGTTTTAATGAATAAAGATTGAATCTTTGAATGAAAACTCCTCAATAAAGGTGCCTATTGTGTTACTAGACATTTCTAATGTCTAAAGATTGAATCTTTGGAATAAAATGATAGTTCTGAGTTCAACTTATTCGATTTACCTATGAAGTCGTGAACAGTGTTTTAATGACTAAATAATGAATCTTTGAATGAAAATACCTTAGTAAAGGTACCTATTATGTTACAAGACCTTTTTAATGTATAAAGATTGAATCTTGGAAAGAAAATGACTGTTTTGAGTTAAACTTATTCGAGTTCCCTATGACATCCCGAAGAGTATTTCAACGAGTAAAGATTGAATCTTTGATTGAAATTACTTGAATCAAGGGACTTATTTTTGTCCCTGAACCTTTTATATATAAAGATTGAATCTTTAAAAAGAAATGAGCGTTATGAGTTAAACCTATCCGAGTTCCCTATGACGTCCCGAATAGTGTTTTAACGCGTAAGGACTGAATCTTTGTATGATATTACCTCAATAGAGGTACATATTATGTCACTAGACCTTTTTAATGTATAAAGGTTTAATCTTTGAAAGAAAATGAGAGTTTTGAGTTAAACATATTCGAGTTCCCTGCGACGTCTCGAAGAGTGTTTTAAAGAGTAAATATTGAATCTTTGAATGAAATTACCTCAATCAAGGTACCTATTATGTCACTAGACCTTTTTAATGTATAAAGATTGAATATTTGTAAAGAACTACGAGTTTTGAGTTAAAGTTATTTGAGTTCCCTTTAACGTCACGAAGCGTGTTTTAATGAGTAAAGATTGAATCTTTGAACGAAATTATCTCAATCAATGTACCTATTATGTCAGTAGACCTTTTTAATGTATAAAGATGGAATCTTTGAAAAAAATGAGAGTATTGAGTTTAACTTATTCGAGTTACCTATGAAGTCGCGAAGAGTGTTTTAATGACCAAAGATTGAATCTTCAAATGAAAATTCCTCAATACCGGAACCTATTATGTTACTAGATCTTTTTGATGTATAAAGATTGAATCTTTGAAAGAAAATTAGAGTTTTGAGTTAAACTTATTCGAGTTCCTTTTGACATCCCGAAGAGTGTTTTAATGAATAAATATTTAATCTTTGAATAAAATTACCTCAATCGAGGTACATATTAAGTCACTAGAAATTTTTATTATATAAAGATTGAATCTTTGAAAAAAAATGAGAGTTTTGAGTTAAAGTTATTCGAGTTCCCTTTGACGTCACGAAGAGTGTTTTAATGAGTAAAGATTGAATCTTTGAATGAAATTACCTCAATCCAGGTACCCATTCTACCACTATACCTTTGTAATGTATAAAGATTGGATCTTTGAAAGAAAATGAGTGTTTTGAGTTTAACTTATTCGAGTTACCTATAAAATCGCAAAGAGTATTTTAATGACTGAAGATTGAATCTTTGAATGAAAAATACCACAATAAAGATACCAATTCTGTTACTAGACCTTTCCAATATATAAAGATTGAATCTTTGAAAGAAAATGAGATTTTTGAGTTAAACTTATTCGAGTTCCCTGTCACGTCCCGAAGAGTACTTTAATGAGTAAAGATTGAATCATTGAATGAAATTACCTCAATCAAGGTAGCTATTACATCATTTGACCTTTTTAATTTATAAAGATTGACGTTTTGAAAAGAAATGTGTGTTTCGAGTTAAAGTTATTCAAGTTCCCTTTGACGTCACGAAGAGTGTTTTAATGAGTAAAGATTGAATCTTTGAACGAAATTACCTCAATCAAGGTACCTATTCTGTCACTAAACCTTTTTAATGTATAAAGATTGAATCTTTGAAAGAACATGAGAATTTTGAGTTCAACTTATTCGAGTTACCTATGAAGTTGCGAAGAGTGTTTTAATGACTAAAGATTGAATCTTTGAATGAAAATACCTCAATAAAGGTACTTATTTTGTTAGTGGACCTTTTTAATGTATAAAGACTGTATTTTTGAAAGAAAATGAGAGTGTTGAGTTAAACTTATTCACGTTCCCTGTAACGTCCCAAAGAGTGTTTTGATGAGTAAGTATTGAATCTTTGAATGTAATTACCTCAATCAAGGTAGATATTATGTCACTAGATCTTTTTAATGTACAAAGATTGAATCTTGGAAAGAAAGTGAGAGTTTTGAGTTTAACTTATTCGAGTTTCCTATGAAGTCGCGAAGAGTGTTTTAATGAATAAAGATTGAATCTTTGAATGAAAACACCTCAATAAAGGTACCTATTATGTTACTAGACCTTTTTAATGTCTAAAGATTGAATCTTTGGAATAAAATGATAGTTCTGAGTTCAACTTATTCGATTTACCTATGAAGTCGTGAACAGTGTTTTAATGACTAAATAATGAATCTTTGAATGAAAATACCTTAGTAAAGGTACCTATTATGTTACAAGACCTTTTTAATGTATAAAGATTGAATCTTGGAAAGAAAATGACTGTTTTGAGTTAAACTTATTCGAGTTCCCTATGACATCCCGAAGAGTATTTCAACGAGTAAAGATTGAATCTTTGATTGAAATTACTTGAACCAAGGGACTTATTTTTGTCCCTGGACCTTTTATATATAAAGATTGAATCTTTGAAAAGAAATGAGCGTTATGAGTTAAACCTATCCGAGTTCCCTATGACGTCCCGAATAGTGTTTTAACGCGTAAGGACTGAATCTTTGTATGAAATTACCTCAATAGAGGTACTTATTATGTCACTAGACCTTTTTAATGTATAAATGTTTAATCTTTGAAAGAAAATGAGAGTTTTGAGTTAAACATATTCGAGTTCCCTGCGACGTCTCGAAGAGTGTTTTAAAGAGTAAATATTGAATCTATGAATGAAATTTCCTCAATCAAGGTACCTATTATGTCACTAGACCTTTTTAATGTATAAAGATTGAATATTTGTAAAGAACTACGAGTTTTGAGTTAAAGTTATTTGAGTTCCCTTTGACGTCACGAAGCGTGTTTTAATGAGTAAAGATTGAATCTTTGAACGAAATTATCTCAATCAATGTACCTATTATGTCAGTAGACCTTTTTAATGTATAAAGATGGAATCTTTGAAAAAAATGAGATTATTGAGTTTAACTTATTCGAGTTACCTATGAAGTCGCGAAGAGTGTTTTATTGACCAAAGATTGAATCTTCGAATGAAAATTCCTCAATACAGGAACCTATTATGTTACTAGATCTTTTTGATGTATAAAGATTGAATCTTTGAAAAAAAATTAGAGTTTTGAGTTAAACTTATTCGAGTTCCTTTTGACATCCCGAAGAGTGTTTTAATGAATAAAGATTGAATCTTTGAATGAAATTACCTCAATCGAGGTACCTATGAAGTCACTAGAAATTTTTATTGTATAAAGATTGAATCTTTGAAAAGAAATGAGAGTTTTGATTTAAAGTTATTCGAGTTCCCTTTGACGTCACGAAGAGAGTTTTAATGAGTAAAGATTGAATCTTTGAATTAAAATACCTCAATCAAGGTACCCATTCTACCACTAGACCTTTGTAATGTATAAAGATTGAATCTTTGAAAGAAATTGAGTGTTTTGGAGTTTAACTTATTCGAGTTACCTATGAAATCGCGAAGAGTGTTTTAATGACTGAAGATTGAAACTTTGAATGAAAAATACCACAATAAAGGTACCAATTATGTTAGTAGACCTTTCCAATGTATAAAGATTGAATCTTTGAAAGAAAATGAGATTTTTGAGTTAAACTTATTCGAGTTCCCTGTAACGTCCCGAAGAGTGCTTTAATGAGTAAAGATTGAATCATTGAATGAAATTACCTCAATCAAGGTAGCTATTACATCACTAGACCTTTTTAATTTATAAAGATTGACGTTTTGAAAAGAAATGAGTGTTTCGAGTTAAAGTTATTCAAGTTCCCTTTGACGTCACGAAGAGTGTTTTAATGAGTAAAGATTGAATCTTTGAATCAAATTTCCTCAATCAAGGTACCTATTCTGTCACTAAAACTTTTTAATGTATAAAGATTGAATCTTTGAAAGAACATGAGAGTTTTGAGTTCAACTTATTCTAGTTACCTATGAAGTTGCGAAGAGTGTTTTAATGACTAAAGATTGAATCTTTGAATGAAAATACCTCAATCAAGGTACTTATTTTGTTAGTAGACCTTTTTAATGTATAAAGATTGTATCTTTGAAAGAAAATGGGAGTTTTGAGTTAAACTTATTCACGTTCCCTGTAACGTCCCAAAGAGTGTTTTAATGAGTAAGTATTGAATCTTTGAATGTAATTACCTCAATCAAGGTATTTATTATGTCACTAGACCTTTTAAATGTACAAAGATTGAATCTTGGAAAGAAAGTGAGAGTTTTGAGTTTAACTTATTCGAGTTACCTATGAAGTCACGAAGAGTGTTTTAATGAATAAAGATTGAATCTTTGAATGAAAACACCTCAATAAAGGTACCTATTACGTTACTAGACCTTTTTAATGTCTAAAGATTGAATCTTTGGAATAAAATGATAGTTCTGAGTTCAACTTATTCGATTTACCTATGAAGTCGTGAACAGTGTTTTAATGACTAAATAATGAATCTTTGCATGAAAATACCTTAGTAAAGGTACCTATTATGTTACAAGACCTTTTTAATGTATAAAGATTGAATCTTGGAAAGAAAATGACTGTTTTGAGTTAAACTTATTCGAGTTCCCTATGACATCCCGAAGAGTATTTCAACGAGTAAAGATTGAATCTTTGATTGAAATTACTTGAATCAAGGGACTTATTTTTGTCCTTGGACCTTTTATATATAAAGATTGAATCTTTAAAAAGAAATGAGCGTTATGAGTTAAACCTATCCGAGTTCCCTATGACGTCCCGAATAGTGTTTTAACGCGTAAGGACTGAATCTTTGTATGAAATTACCTCAATAGAGGTACTTATTATGTCACTAGACCTTTTTAATGTATAAAGGTTTAATCTTTGAAAGAAAAAGAGAGTTTTGAGTTAAACATATTCGACTTCCCTGCGACGTCTCGAAGAGTGTTTAAAGAGTAAATATTGAATCTTTGAATAAAATTACCTCAATCAAGGTACCTATTATGTCACTAGACCTTTTTAATGTATAAAGATTGAATATTTGTAAAGAACTACGAGTTTTGAGTTAACGTTATTTGAGTTCCCTTTGACGTCACGAAGCGTGTTTTAATGAGTAAAGATTTAATCTTTGAATTATCTCAATCAATGTACCTATTATGTCAGTAGACCTTTTTAATGTATAAAGATGGAATCTTTGAAAAAAATGAGAGTATTGAGTTTAACTTATTCGAGTTACCTATGAAGTCGCGAAGAGTGTTTTAATGACCAAAGATTGAATCTTCGAATGAAAATTCCTCAATACAGGAACCTATTATATTACTAGATCTTTTTGATATATAAAGATTGAATCTTTGAAAGAAAATTAAAGTTTTGAGTGAAACTTATTCGAGTTCCTTTTCACATCCCGAAGAGTGTTTTAATGAATAAAGATTGAATCTTTGAATGAAATTACCTCAATCGAGGTACCTATTAAGTCACTAGAAATTTTTATTGTATAAAGATTGAATCTTTGAAAAGAAATGAGAGTTTTGAGTTAAAGTTATTCGAGTTCCCTTTGACGTCACGAAGAGTGTTTTAATGAGTAAAGATTGAATCTTTGAATGAAATTACCTCAATCAAGGTACCCATTCTACCACTAGACCTTTGTAATGTATAAAGATTGAATCTTTGAAAGAAAATGAGTGTTTTGAGTTTAACTTATTCGAGTTACCTATGAAATCGCGAAGAGTGTTTTAATGACTGAAGATTGAATCTTTGAATGAAAAATACCACAATAAAGGTACCAATTCTGTTACTAAACCTTTCCAATGTATAAAGATTGAATCTTTGAAAGAAAATGAGATTTTAGAGTTAAACTTATTCGAGTTCTCTGTAACGTCCCGAAGAGTACTTTAATGAGTAAAGATTGAATCATTGAATGAAATTACCTCAATCAAGGTAGCTATTACATCACTAGACCTTTTTAATTTATAAAGATTGACGTTTTGGAAAGAAATGAGTGTTTCGAGTTAAAGTTATTCAAGTTCCCTTTGACGTCACGAAGAGTGTTTTAATGAGTAAAGATTGAATCTTTGAATGAAATTACCTCAATCAAGGTACCTATTCTGTCACGAAACCTTTTTAATGTATAAAGATTGAATCTTTGAAAGAACATGAGAGTTTTGAGTTCAACTTATTCGAGTTACCTATGAAGTTGCGAAGAGTGTTTTAATGACTAAAGATTGAATCTTTGAATGAAAATACCTCAATCAAGGTACTTATTTTGTTAGTAGACCTTTTTAATGTATAAAGACTGTATCTTTGAAAGAAAATGAGAGTTTTGAGTTAAACTTATTCACGTTCCCTGTAACGTCGCAAAGAGTGTTTTAATGAGAAAGTATTGAATCTTTGAATGTAATTACCTCAATCAAGGTAGCTATTATGTCAGTAGACCTTTTTAAGGTACAAAGATTGAATCTTGGAAAGATAGTGAGAGTTTTGAGTTTAACTTATTCGGGTTACCTATGAAGTCGCGAAGAGTGTTTTAATGAATAAAGGTTGAATCTTTGAATGAAAACACCTCAATAAAGGTACCTATTACGTTACTAGACCTTTTTAATGTCTAAAGATTGAATCTTTGGAATAAAATGATAGTTCTGAGTTCAACTTATTCGATTTACCTATGAAGTCGTGAACAGTATTTTAATGACTAAATAATGAATCTTTGAATGAAAATACCTTAGCAAAGGTACCTATTATGTTACAAGACCTTTTTAATGTATAAAGATTGAATCTTGGAAAGAAAATGACTGTTTTGAGTTAAACTTATTCGAGTTCCCGATGACATCCCGAAGAGTATTTCAACGAGTAAAGATTGAATCTTTGATTGAAATTACTTGAATCAAGGGACTTATTTTTGTCCCTGGACCTTTTATATATAAAGATTGAATCTTTAAAAAGAAATGAGCGTTATGAGTTAAACCTATCCGAGTTCCCTATGACGTCCCGAATAGTGTTTTAACGCGTAAGGACTGAATCTTTGTATAAAATTACCTCAATAGAGGTACTTATTATGTCACTAGACCTTTTTAATGTATAAAGGTATAATCTTTGAAAGAAAAAGAGAGTTTTGAGTTAAACATATTCGAGTTCCCTGCGACGTCTCGAAGAGTGTTTTAAAGAGTAATATTGAATCTTTGAATGAAATTACCTCAATCAAGGTACCTATTTTGTCACTAGACCTTTTTAATGTATAAAGATTGAATTTTTGTAAAGAACTACGAGTTTTGAGTTAAAGTTATTTGAGTTCCCTTTGACGTCACGAAGCGTGTTTTAATGAGTAAAGATTGAATCTTTGAACGAAATTATCTCAATCAATGTACCTATTGTGTCAGTAGACCTTTTTAATATATAAAGATGGAATCTTTGAAAAAAATGAGAGTATTGAGTTTAACTTATTCGAGTTACCTATGAAGTCGCGAAGAGTGTTTTAATGACCAAAGATTGAATCTTCGAATGAAAATTCCTCAATACAGGAACCTATTATGTTACTAGATCTTTTTGATGTATAAAGATTGAATCTTTGAAAGAAAATTAGAATTTTGAGTTAAACTTATTCGAGTTCCTTTTGACATCCCGAAGAGTGTTTTAATGAATAAAGATTGAATCTTTGAATGAAATTACCTCAATCGAGGTACCTATGAAGTCACTAGAAATTTTTATTGTATAAAGATTGAATCTTTGAAAAGAAATGAGAGTTTTGAGTTAAAGTTATTCGAGTTCCCTTTGACGTCACGAAGAGAGTTTTAATGAGTAAAGATTGAATCTTTGAATGAAAATACCTCAATCAAGGTACCCATTCTACCACTAGACGTTTGTAATGTATAAAGATTGAATCTTTGAAAGAAATTGAGTGTTTTGAGTTTAACTTATTCGAGTTACCTATGAAATCGCGAAGAGTGTTTTAATGACTGAAGATTGAATCTTTGAATGAAAAATACCACAATAAAGGTACCAATTATGTTACTAGACCTTTCCATTGTATAAAGAATGAATCTTAGAAAGAAAATGAGATTTTTGAGTTAAACTTATTCGAGTTCCCTGTAACGTCCCGAAGAGTGCTTTAATGAGTAAAGATTGAATCATTGAATGAAATTACCTCAATCAAGGTAGCTATTACATCACTAGACCTTTTTAATTTATAAAGATTGACGTTTTGAAAAGAAATGAGTGTTTCGAGTTAAAGTTATTCAAGTTCCCTTTGACGTCACGAAGAGTGTTTTAATGAGTAAAGATTGAATCTTTGAATGAAATTTCCTCAATCAAGGTACCAATTCTGTCACTAAAACTTTTTAATGTATAAAGATTGAATCTTTGAAAGAACATGAGAGTTTTGAGTTCAACTTATTCGAGTTACCTATGAAGTTGCGAAGAGTGTTTTAATGACTAAAGATTGAATCTTTGAATGAAAATACCTCAATCAAGGTACTTATTTTGTTAGTAGACCTTTTTAATGTATAAAGATTGTATCTTTGAAAGAAAATGGGAGTTTTGAGTTAAACTTATTCACGTTCCCTGTAACGTCCCAAAGAGTGTTTTAATGAGTAAGTATTGAATCTTTGAATGTAATTACCTCAATCAAGGTAGCTATTATGTCACTAGACCTTTTTAATGTACAAAGATTGAATCTTGGAAAGAAAGGTAGAGTTTTGAGTTTAACTTATTCGAGTTACCTATGAAGTCACGAAGAGTGTTTTAATGAATAAAGATTGAATCTTTGAATGAAAACACCTCAATAAAGGTACCTATTACGTTACTAGACCTTTTTAATGTCTAAAGATTGAATCTTTGGAATAAAATGATAGTTCTGAGTTCAACTTATTCGATTTACCTATGAAATCGTGAACAGTGTTTTAATGACTAAATAATGAATCTTTGAATGAAAATACCTTAGTAAAGGTACCTATTATGTTACAAGACCTTTTTAATGTATAAAGATTGAATCTTGTAAAGAAAATGACTGTTTTGAGTTAAACTTATTCGAGTTCCCTATGACATCCCGAAGAGTATTTCAACGAGTAAAGATTGAATCTTTGACCCTGGACCTTTTATATATAAAGATTGAATCTTTAAAAAGAAATGAGCGTTATGAGTTAAACCTATCCGAGTTCCCTATGACGTCCCGAATAGTGTTTTAACGCGTAAGGACTGAATCTTTGTATGAAATTACCTCAATAGAGGTACTTATTATGTCACTAGACCTTTTTAATGTATAAAGGTTTAATCTTTGAAAGAAAAAGAGAGTTTTGAGTTAAACATATTCGAGTTCCCTGCGACGTCTCGAAGAGTGTTTTAAAGAGTAAATATTGAATCTTTGAATAAAATTACCTCAATCAAGGTACCTATTATGTCACTAGACCTTTTTAATGTATAAAGATTGAATATTTGTAAAGAACTACGAGTTTTGAGTTAAAGTTATTTGAGTTCCCTTTGACGTCACGAAGCGTGTTTTAATGAGTAAAGATTTAATCTTGGAACGAAATTATCTCAATCAATGTACCTATTATGTCAGTAGGCCTTTTTAATGTATAAAGATGGAATCTTTGAAAAAAATGAGAGTATTGAGTTTAACTTATTCGAGTTACCTATGAAGTCGCGAAGAGTGTTTTAATGACCAAAGATTGAATCTTCAAATGAAAATTCCTCAATACAGGAACCTATTATGTTACTAGATCTTTTTGATATATAAAGATTGAATCTTTGAAAGAAAATTAGAGTTTTGAGTGAAACTTATTCGAGTTCCTTTTGACATCCCGAAGAGTGTTTTAATGAATAAAAATTGAATCTTTGAATGAAATTACCTCAATCGAGGTACCTATTAAGTCACTAGAAATTTTTATTGTATAAAGATTGAATCTTTGAAAAGAAATGAGAGTTTTGAGTTAAAGTTATTCGAGTTCCCTTTGACGTCACGAAGAGTGTTTTAATGAGTAAAGATTGAATCTTTGAATGAAATTACCTCAATCAAGGTACCCATTCTACCACTAGACCTTTCTAATGTATAAAGATTGAATCTTTGAAAGAAAATGAGTGTTTTGAGTTTAACTTATTCGAGTTACCTATGAAATCGCGAAAAGTGTTTTAATGACTGAAGATTGAATCTTTGAATGAAAAATACCACAATAAAGGTACCAATTCTGTTACTAGACCTTTCCAATGTATAAAGATTGAATCTTTGAAAGAAAATGAGATTTTTGTGTTAAACTTATTCGAGTTCTCTGTAACGTCCCGAAGAGTGCTTTAATGAGTAAAGATTGAATCATTGAATGAAATTACCTCAATCAAGGTAGCTATTACATCACTAGACCTTTTTAATTTATAAAGATTGACGTTTTGGAAAGAAATGAGTGTTTCGAGTTAAAGTTATTCAAGTTCCCTTTGACGTCACGAAGAGTGTTTTAATGAGTAAAGATTGAATCTTTGAATGAAATTACCTCAATCAAGGTACCTATTCTGTCACTAAACCTTTTTAATGTATAAAGATTGAATCTTTGAAAGAACATGAGAGTTTTGAGTTTAACTTATTCGAGTTACCTATGAAGTTGCGAAGAGTGTTTTAATGACTAAAGATTGAATCTTTGAATGAAAATACCTCAATCAAGGTACTTATTTTGTTAGTAGACCTTTTTAATGTATAAAGACTGTATCTTTGAAAGAAAATGAGAGTTTTGAGTTAAACTTATTCACGTTCCCTGTAACGTCCCAAAGAGTGTTTTAATGAGTAAGTATTGAATCTTTGAATGTAATTAACTCAATCAAGGTAGCTATTATGTCACTAGACCTTTTTATGGTACAAAGATTGAATCTTGGAAAGATAGTGAGAGTTTTGAGTTTAACTTATTCGAGTTACCTATGAAGTCGCGAAGAGTGTTTTAATGAATAAAGATTGAATCTTTGAATGAAAACACCTCAATAAAGGTACCTATTACGTTACTAGACCTTTTTAATGTCTAAAGATTGAATCTTTGGAATAAAATGATAGTTCTGAGTTCAACTTATTCGATTTACTTATGAAGTCGTGAACAGTGTTTTAATGACTAAATAATGAATCTTTGAATGAAAATACCTTAGTAAAGGTACCTATTATGTTACAAGACCTTTTTAATGTATAAAGATTGAATCTTGGAAAGAAAATGACTATTTTGAGTTAAACTTATTCGAGTTCCCGATGACATCCCGAAGAGTATTTCAACGAGTAAAGATTGAATCTTTGATTGAAATTACTTGAATCAAGGGACTTATTTTTGTCCCTGGACCTTTTATATATAAAGATTGAATCTTTAAAAAGAAATGAGCGTTATGAGTTAAACCTATCCGAGTTCCCTATGACGTCCCGAATAGTGTTTTAACGCGTAAGGACTGAATCTTTGTATAAAATTACCTCAATAGAGGTACTTATTATGTCACTAGACCTTTTTAATGTATAAAGGTATAATCTTTGAAAGAAAAAGGGAGTTTTGAGTTAAACATATTCGAGTTCCCTGCGACGTGTCGAAGAGTGTTTTAAAGAGTAAATATTGAATCTTTGAATGAAATTACTTCAATCAAGGTACCTATTATGTCACTAGACCTTTTTAATGTATAAAGATTGAATTTTTGTAAAGAACTACGAGTTTTGAGTTAAAGTTATTTGAGTTCCCTTTGACGTCACGAAGCGTGTTTTAATGAGTAAAGATTGAATCTTTGAACGAAATTATCTCAATCAATGTACCTATTATGTCAGTAGACCTTTTTAATGTATAAAGATGGAATCTTTGAAAAAAATGAGAGTATTGAGTTTAACTTATTCGAGTTACCTATGAAGTCGCGAAGAGTGTTTTAATGACCGAAGATTGAATCTTCAGATGAAAATTCCTCAATACAGGAACCAATTATGTTACTAGATCTTTTTGATGTATAAAGATTGAATCTTTGAAAGAAAATTCGAGTTTTGAGTTAAACTTATTCGAGTTCCTTTTGACATCCCGAAGAGTGTTTTAAAGAATAAAGATTGAATCTTTGAATGAAATTACCTCAATCGAGGAACCTATTAAGTCACTTGAAATTTTTATTGTATAAAGATTGAATCATTGAAGAGGAATGAGAGTTTTGAGTTAAAGTTATTCGAGTTCCCTTTGACGTCACGAAGAGTGTTTTAATGAGTAAAGATTGAATCTTTGAATGAAATTACCTCAATCAAGGTACCCATTCTACCACTAGACCTTTGTAATGTATAAAGATTGAATCTTTGAAAGAAAATGAGTGTTTTGAGTTTAACTTATTCGAGTTACCTATGAAATCGCGAAGAGTGTTTTAATGACTGAAGATTGAAACTTTGAATGAAAAATACCACAATAAAGGTACCAATTATGTTAGTAGACCTTTCCAATGTATAAAGATTGAATCTTTGAAAGAAAATGAGATTTTTGAGTTAAACTTATTCGAGTTCCCTGTAACGTCCCGAAGAGTGCTTTAATGAGTAAAGATTGAATCATTGAATGAAATTACCTCAATCAAGGTAGCTATTACATCACTAGACCTTTTTAATTTATAAAGATTAACGTTTTGAAAAGAAATGAGTGTTTCGAGTTAAAGTTATTCAAGTTCCCCGTGACGTCACGAAGAGTATTTTAATGAGTAAAGATTGAATCTTTGAATGAAATTACCTCAATCAAGGCGCCTATTCTATCACTAAACCTTTTTAATGTATAAAGATTGAATCTTTGAAAGAACATGAGAGTTTTGAGTTCAACTTATTCGAGTTACCTATGAAGTTGCGAAGAGTGTTTTAATGACTAAAGATTGAATCTTTGAATGAAAATACCTCAATCAAGGTACTTATTTTGTTAGTAGACCTTTTTAATGTATAAAGATTGTATCTTTGAAAGAAAATGAGAGTTTTGAGTTAAACTTATTCACGTTCCCTGTAACGTCCCAAAGAGTGTTTTAATGAGTAAGTATCGAATCTTCGAATGTAATTACCTCAATCAAGGTAGCTATTATGTCACTAGACCTTTTTAATGTACAAAGATTGAATCTTGGAAAGAAAGTGAGAGTTTTGAGTTTAACTTATTCGAGTTACCTATGAAGTCACGAAGAGTGTTTTAACGAATAAAGATTGAATCTTTGAATGAAAACACCTCAATAAAGGTACCTATTACGTTACTAGACCTTTTTAATGTCTAAAGCTTGAATCTTTGGAATAAAATGATAGTTCTGAGTTCAACTTATTCGATTTACCTATGAAGTCGTGAACAGTGTTTTAATGACTAAATAATGAATCTTTGAATAAAAATACCTTAGTAAAGATACCTATTATGTTAGAAGACCTTTTTAATGTATAAAGATTGAATCTTGGAAAGAAAATGACTGTTTTGAGTTAAACTTATTCGAGTTCCCTATGACATCCCGAAGAGTATTTCAACGAGTAAAGATTGAATCTTTGATTGAAATTACTTGAATCAAGGGACTTATTTTTGTCCCTGGACCTTTTATATATAAAGATTGAATCTTTAAAAAGAAATGAGCGTTATGAGTTAAACCTGTCCGAGTTCCCTATGACGTCCCGAATAGTGTTTTAACGCGTAAGGACTGAATTTTTGTATGAAATTACCTCAATAGAGGTACTTATTATGTCACTAGACCTTTTTAATGTATAAAGGTTTAATCTTTGAAAGAAAATGAGAGTTTTGAGTTAAACATATTCGAGTTCCCTGTGACGTCTCAAAGAGTGTTTTAAAGAGTAAATATTGAATCTTTGAATGAAATTACCTCAATCAAGGTACCTATTATGTCACTAGACCTTTTTAATGTATAAAGATTGAATATTTGTAAAGAACTACGAGTTTTGAGTTAAAGTTATTTGAGTTCCCTTTGACGTCACGAAGCGTGATTTAATGAGTAAAGATTGAATCTTTGAACGAAATTATCTCAATCAATGTACCTATTATGTCAGTAGACCTTTTTAATGTATAAAGATGGAATCTTTGAAAAAAAATGAGAGTATTGAGTTTAACTTATTCGAGTGAGCCATGAAGTCGCGAAGAGTGTTTTAAGGACCAAAGATTGAATCTTCAAATGAAAATTCCTCAATACAGGAACCTATTATGTTACTAGATCTTTTTGATGTATAAAGATTGAGTTTTTGAAAGAAAATTAGAGTTTTGAGTTAAACTTATTCGAGTTCCTTTTGACATCCCGAAGAGTGTTTTAATGAATAAAGATTGAATCTTTGAATGAAATTACCTCAATCGAGGTACCTATTAAGTCACTAGAAATTTTTATTGTATAAAGATTGTATCTTTGAAGAGAAATGAGAGTTTTGAGTTAAAGTTATTCGAGGTCCCTTTGACGTCACGAAGAGTGTTTTAATGAGTAAAGATTGAATCTTTGAATGAAATTACCTCAATCAAGGTACCCATTCTACCACTAGACCTTTTTAATGTATAAAGATTGAATCTTTGAAAGAAAATGAGTGTTTTGAGTTTAACTTATTCGAGTTACCTATGAAATCGCGAAGAGTGTTTTAATGACTGAAGATTGAATCTTTGAATGAAAAATGCCACAATAAAGGTACCAATTATGTTACTAGACCTTTCCAATGTATAAAGATTGAATCTTTGAAAGAAAATGAGATTTTTGAGTTAAACTTATTCGAATTCTCTGTAACGTCCCGAAGAGTGCTTTAATGAGTAAAGATTGAATCATCGAATGAAATTACCTCAATCAAGGTAGCTATTACTTCACTAGACCTTTTTAATTTATAAAGATTGACGTTTTGAAAAGAAATGAGTGTTTCGAGTTAAAGTTATTCAAGTTCCCTTTGACGTCACGAAGAGTCTTTTAATGAGTAAAGATTGAATCTTTGAATGAAATTACCTCAATCAAGGTACCTATTCTGTCACTAAACCTTTTTAATGTATAAAGATTGAATCTTTGAAAGAACATGAGAGTTTTGAGTTAAACTTATTCGAGTTACCTATGAAGTTGCGAAGAGTGTTTTAATGACTAAAGATTGAATCTTTGAATGAAAATACCTCAATCAAGGTACTTATTTTGTTAGTAGACCTTTTTAATGTATAAAGACTGTATCTTTGAAAGAAAATGAGAGTTTTGAGTTAAACTTATTCACGTTCCATGTAACGTCCCAAAGAGTGTTTTAATGAGTAAGCATTGAATCTTTGAATGTAATTACCTCAATCAAGGTAGCTATTATGTCACTAGACCTTTTTAATGTACAAAGATTGAATCTTGGAAAGAAAGTGAGAGTTTCGAGTTTAACTTATTTGAGTTACCTATGAAGTCGCGAAGAGTGTTTTAATGAATAAAGATTGAATCTTTGAATGAAAACACCTCAATAAAGGTACCTATTATGTTACTAGACCTTTTTAATGTCTAAAGATTGAATCTTTGGAATAAAATGATAATTCTGAGTTCAACTTATTCGATTTACCTATGAAGTCATGAACAGTGTTTTAATGACTAAATAATGAATCTTCGAATGAAAATACCTTAGTAAAGGTACCTATTATGTTACATGACCTTTTTAATGTATAAAGATTGAATCTTGGAAAGAAAATGACGGTTTTGAGTTAAACTTATTCGAGTTCCCTATGACATCCCGAAGAGTATTTCAACGAGTAAAGATTGAATCTTTGATTGAAATTACTTGAATCAAGGGACTTATTTTTGTCCCTGGACCTTTTATATATAAAGATTGAATCTTTAAAAAGAAATGAGCGTTATGAGTTAAACCTATCCGTGTTCCCTATGACGTCCCGAATAGTGTTTTAACGCGTAAGGAATGAATCTATGTATGAAATTACCTCAATAGAGGTACTTATTACGTCACTAGAACTTTTTAATGTATAAAGGTTTAATCTTTGAAAGAGAATGAGAGTTTTGAGTTAAACATATTCGAGTTCCCTGCGACGTCTCGAAGAGTGTTTTAAAGAGTAAATATTGAATCTTTGAATGAAATTACCTCAATCAAGGTACCTATTATGTCACTAGACCTTTTTAATGTATAAAGATTGAATATTTGTAAAGAACTACGAGTTTTGAGTTAAAGTTATTTGAGTTCCCTTTGACGTCACGAAGCGTTTTTTAATGAGTTAAGATTGAATCTTTGAACGAAATTATCTCAATCAATGTACCTATTATGTCAGTAGACATTTTTACTGTATAAAGATGGAATCTTTAAAAAAAATGAGAGTATTGAGTTTAACTTATTCGAGTTACCTATGAAGTCGCGAAGAGTGTTTTAATGACCAAAGATTGAATCTTCAAATGAAAATTCCTCAATACAGGAACCTATTATGTTACTAGATCTTTTTGATGTATAAAGATTGAGTTTTTGAAAGAAAATTAGAGTTTTGAGTTAAACTTATTCGAGTTCCTTTTGACATCCCGAAGAGTGTTTTAATGAATAAAGATTGAATCTTTGAATGAAATTACCTCAATCGAGGTACCTATTAAGTCACTAGAAATTTTTATTGTATAAAGATTAAATCTTTGAAGAGAAATGAGAGTTTTGAGTTAAAGTTATTCGAGGTCCCTTTGACGTCACGAACAGTGTTTTAATGAGTAAAGATTGAATCTTTGAATGAAATTACCTCAATCAAGGTACCCATTCTACCACTAGACCTTTGTAATGTATAAAGATTGAATCTTTGAAAGAAAATGAGTGTTTTGAGTTTAACTTATTCGAGTTACCTATGAAATCGCGAAGAGTGTTTTAATGACTGAAGATTGAATATTTGAATGAAAAATACCACAATAAATGTACCAATTATGTGACTAGACCTTTCCAATGTATAAAGATTGAATCTTTGAAAGAAATGAGATTTTTGAGTTAAACTTATTCGAGTTCCCTGTAACGTCCCGAAGAGTGCTTTAATGAGTAAAGATTGAATCATTGAATGAAATTACCTCAATCAAGGTAGCTATTACATCACTAGACCTTTTTAATTTATAAAGATTGACGTTTTGAAAAGAAATGAGTGTTTCGAGTTAAAGTTATTCAAGTTCCCTTTGACGTCACGAAGAGTGTTTTAACGAGTAAAGATTGAATCTTTGAATGAAATTACCTCAATCAAGGTACCTATTCTGTCACTAAACCTTTTTAATGTATAAAGATTGAATCTTTGAAAGAACATGAGAGTTTTGAGTTCAACTTATTCGAGTTACCTATGAAGTTGCGAAGAGTGTTTTAATGACTAAAGATTGAATCTTTGAATGAAAATACCTCAATCAAGCTACTTATTTTGTTAGTAGACCTTTCTAATGTATAAAGACTGTATCTTTGAAAGAAAATGAGAGTTTTGAGTTAAACTTATTCACGTTCCCTGTAACGTCCCAAAGAGTGTTTTAATGAGTAAGTATTGAATCTTTGAATGTAATTACCTCAATCAAGGTAGCTATTATGTCACTAGACCTTTTTAATGTACAATGATTGAATCTTGGAAAGAAAGTGAGAGCTTTGAGTTTAACTTATTCGAGTTACCTATGAAGTCGCGAAAAGTGTTTTAATGAATAAAGATTGAATCTTTGAATGAAAACACCTCAATAAAGGTACCTATTATGTTACTAGACCTTTTTAATGTCTAAAGATTGAATCTTTGGAATAAAATGATAGTTCTGAGTTCAACTTATTCGATTTACCTATGAAGTCGTGAACTGTGTTTTAATGACTAAATAATGAATCTTTGAATGAAAATACCTTAGTAAAGGTACCTATTATGTTACAAAACCTTTTTAATGTATAAAGATTGAATCTTGGAAAGAAAATGACTGTTTTGAGTTAAACTTATTCGAGTTCCCTATGACATCCCGAAGAGTATTTCAACGAGTAAAGACTGAATCTTTGATTGAAATTACTTGAATCAAGGGACTTATTTTTGTCCCTGGACCTTTTATATATAAAGATTGAATCTTTAAAAAGAAATGAGCGTTATGAGTTAAACCTATCCGAGTTCCCTATGACGTCCCGAATAGTGTTTTAATGCGTAAGGACTGAATCTATGTATGAAATTACCTCAATAGAGGTACTTATTATGTCACTAGACCTTTTTAATGTATAAAGGTTTAATCTTTGAAAGAAAATGAGAGTTTTGAGTTAAACATATTCGAGTTCCCTGCGACGTCTCGAAGAGTGTTTTAAAGAGTAAATATTGAATCTTTGAATGAAATTACCTCAATCAAGGTACCTATTATGTCACTAGACCTTTTTAATGTATAAAGATTGAATATTTGTAAAGAACTACGAGTTTTGAGTTAAAGTTATTTGAGTTCCCTTTGACGTCACGAAGCGTGTTTTAATGAGTAAAGATTGAATCTTTGAACGAAATTATCTCAATCAATGTACCTATTATGTCAGTAGACCTTTTTAATGTATAAAGATGGAATCTTTGAAAAAAATGAGAGTATTGAGTTTAACTTATTCGAGTTATCTATGAAGTCGCGAAAAGTGTTTTAATGACCAAAGATTGAATCTTCAAATGAAAATTCCTCAATACAGGAACCTATTATGTTACTAGATCTTTTTGATGTATAAAGATTGAATCTTTGAAAGAAAATTAGAGTTTTGAGTTAAACTTATTCGAGTTCCTTTTGACATCCCGAAGAGTGTTTTAATGAATAAAGATTGAATCTTTGAATGAAATTACCTCAATCGAGGTACCTATTAAGTCACTAGAAATTTTTATTGTATAAAGATTGAATCTTTGAAAAGAAATGAGAGTTTTGAGTTAAAGTTATTCGAGTTCCCTTTGACGTCACGAAGAGTGTTTTAATGAGTAAAGATTGAATCTTTGAATGAAATTACCTCAATCAAGGTACCCATTCTACCACTAGACCTTTGTAATGTATAAAGATTGAATCTTTGAAAGAAATGAGTGTTTTGAGTTTAACTTATTCGAGTTACCTATGAAATCGCGAAGAGTGTTTTAATGACTGAAGATTGAATCTTTGAATGAAAAATACCACAATAAAGGTACCAATTATGTTACTAGACCTTTCCAATGTATAAAGATTGAATCTTTGAAAGAAAATGAGATTTTTGAGTTAAACTTATTCGAGTTCTCTGTAACGTCCCGAAGAGTGCTTTAATGAGTAAAGATTGAATCATCGAATGAAATTACCTCAATCAAGGTAGCTATTACTTCACTAGACCTTTTTAATTTATAAAGATTGACGTTTTGAAAAGAAATGAGTGTTTCGAGTTAAAGTTATTCAAGTTCCCTTTGACGTCACGAAGAGTGTTTTAATGAGTAAAGATTGAATCTTTGAATGAAATTACCTCAATCAAGGTACCTATTCTGTCACTAAACCTTTTTAATGTATAAAGATTGAATCTTTGAAAGAACATGAGAGTTTTGAGTTCAACTTATTCGAGTTACCTATGAAGTTGCGAAGAGTGTTTTAATGACTAAAGATTGAATCTTTGAATGAAAATACCTCAATCAAGGTACTTATTTTGTTAGTAGACCTTTTTAATGTATAAAGACTGTATCTTTGAAAGAAAATGAGAGTTTTGAGTTAAACTTATTCACGTTCCATGTAACGTCCCAAAGAGTGTTTTAATGAGTAAGCATTGAATCTTTGAATGTAATTACCTCAATCAAGGTAGCTATTATGTCACTAGACCTTTTTAATGTACAAAGATTGAATCTTGGAAAGAAAGTGAGAGTTTTGAGTTTAACTTATTCGAGTTACCTATGAAGTCGCGAAGAGTGTTTTAATGAATAAAGATTGAATCTTTGAATGAAAACACCTCAATAAAGGTACCTATTATGTTACTAGACCTTTTTAATGTCTAAAGATTGAATCTTTGGAATAAAATGATAGTTCTGAGTTCAACTTATTCGATTTACCTATGAAGTCATGAACAGTGTTTTAATGACTAAATAATGAATCTTCGAATGAAAATACCTTAGTAAAGGTACCTATTATGTTACAAGACCTTTTTAATGTATAAAGATTGAATCTTGGAAAGAAAATGACGGTTTTGAGTTAAACTTATTCGAGTTCCCTATGACATCCCGAAGAGTATTTCAACGAGTAAAGATTGAATCTTTGATTGAAATTACTTGAATCAAGGGACTTATTTTTGTCCCTGGACCTTTTATATATAAAGATTGAATCTTTAAAAAGAAATGAGCGTTATGAGTTAAACCTATCCGTGTTCCCTATGACGTCCCGAATAGTGTTTTAACGCGTAAGGAATGAATCTATGTATGAAATTACCTCAATAGAGGTACTTATTACGTCACTAGACCTTTTTAATGTATAAAGGTTTAATCTTTGAAAGAGAATGAGAGTGTTGAGTTAAACATATTCGAGTTCCCTGCGACGTCTCGAAGAGTGTTTTAAAGAGTAAATATTGAATCTTTGAATGAAATTACCTCAATCAAGGTACCTATTATGTCACTAGACCTTTTTAATGTATAAAGATTGAATATTTGTAAAGAACTACGAGTTTTGAGTTAAAGTTATTTGAGTTCCCTTTGACGTCACGAAGCGTTTTTTAATGAGTTAAGATTGAATCTTTGAACGAAATTATCTCAATCAATGTACCTATTATGTCAGTAGACCTTTTTACTGTATAAAGATGGAATCTTTAAAAAAAATGAGAGTATTGAGTTTAACTTATTCGAGTTACCTATGAAGTCGCGAAGAGTGTTTTAATGACCAAAGATTGAATCTTCAAATGAAAATTCCTCAATACAGGAACCTATTATGTTACTAGATCTTTTTGATGTATAAAGATTGAGTTTTTGAAAGAAAATTAGAGTTTTGAGTTAAACTTATTCGAGTTCCTTTTGACATCCCGAAGAGTGTTTTAATGAATAAAGATTGAATCTTTGAATGAAATTACCTCAATCGAGGTACCTATTAAGTCAATAGAAATTTTTATTGTATAAAGATTAAATCTTTGAAGAGAAATGAGAGTTTTGAGTTAAAGTTATTCGAGGTCCCTTTGACGTCACGAACAGTGTTTTAATGAGTAAAGATTGAATTTTTGATTGAAATTACCTCAATCAAGGTACCCATTCTACCACTAGACCTTTGTAATGTATAAAGATTGAATCTTTGAAAGAAAATGAGTGTTTTGAGTTTAACTTATTCGAGTTACCTATGAAATCGCGAAGAGTGTTTTAATGACTGAAGATTGAATATTTGAATGAAAAATACCACAATAAATGTACCAATTATGTGACTAGACCTTTCCAATGTATAAAGATTGAATCTTTGAAAGAAAATGAGATTTTTGAGTTAAACTTATTCGAGTTCCCTGTAACGTCCCGAAGAGTGCTTTAATGAGTAAAGATTGAATCATTGAATGAAATTACCTCAATCAAGGTAGCTATTACATCACTAGACCTTTTTAATTTATAAAGATTGACGTTTTGAAAAGAAATGAGTGTTTCGAGTTAAAGTTATTCAAGTTCCCTTTGACGTCACGAAGAGTGTTTTAACGAGTAAAGATTGAATCTTTGAATGAAATTACCTCAATCAAGGTACCTATTCTGTCACTAAACCTTTTTAATGTATAAAGATTGAATCTTTGAAAGAACATGAGAGTTTTGAGTTCAACTTATTCGAGTTACCTATGAAGTTGCGAAGAGTGTTTTAATGACTAAAGATTGAATCTTTGAATGAAAATACCTCAATCAAGCTACTTATTTTGTTAGTAGACCTTTCTAATGTATAAAGACTGTATCTTTGAAAGAAAATGAGAGTTTTGAGTTAAACTTATTCACGTTCCCTGTAACGTCCCAAAGAGTGTTTTAATGAGTAAGTATTGAATCTTTGAATGTAATTACCTCAATCAAGGTAGCTATTATGTCACTAGACCTTTTTAATGTACAATGATTGAATCTTGGAAAGAAAGTGAGAGCTTTGAGTTTAACTTATTCGAGTTACCTATGAAGTCGCGAAAAGTGTTTTAATGAATAAAGATTGAATCTTTGAATGAAAACACCTCAATAAAGGTACCTATTATGTTACTAGACCTTTTTAATGTCTAAAGATTGAATCTTTGGAATAAAATGATAGTTCTGAGTTCAACTTATTCGATTTACCTATGAAGTCGTGAACTGTGTTTTAATGACTAAATAATGAATCTTTGAATGAAAATACCTTAGTAAAGGTACCTATTATGTTACAAGTCCTTTTTAATGTATAAAGATTGAATCTTGGAAAGAAAATGACTGTTTTGAGTTAAACTTATTCGAGTTCCCTATGACATCCCGAAGAGTATTTCAACGAGTAAAGATTGAATCTTTGATTGAAATTACTTGAATCAAGGGACTTATTTTTGTCCATGGACCTTTTATATATAAAGATTGAATCTTTAAAAAGAAATGAGCGTTATGAGTTAAACCTATCCGAGTTCCCTATGACGTCCCGAATAGTGTTTTAATGCGTAAGGACTGAATCTATGTATGAAATTACCTCAATAGAGGTACTTATTATGTCACTAGACCTTTTTAATGTATAAAGGTTTAATCTTTGAAAGAAAATGAGAGTTTTGAGTTAAACATATTCGAGTTCCCTGCGACGTCTCGAAGAGTGTTTTAAAGAGTAAATATTGAATCTTTGAATGAAATTACCTCAATCAAGGTACCTATTATGTCACTAGACCTTTTTAATGTATAAAGATTGAATATTTGTAAAGAACTACGAGTTTTGAGTTAAAGTTATTTGAGTTCCCTTTGACGTCACGAAGCGTGTTTTAATGAGTAAAGATTGAATCTTTGAACGAAATTATCTCAATCAATGTACCTATTATGTCAGTAGACCTTTTTAATGTATAAAGATGGAATCTTTGAAAAAAATGAGAGTATTGAGTTTAACTTATTCGAGTTATCTATGAAGTCGCGAAGAGTGTTTTAATGACCAAAGATTGAATCTTCAAATGAAAATTCCTCAATACAGGAACCTATTATGTTACTAGATCTTTTTGATGTATAAAGATTGAATCTTTGAAAGAAAATTAGAGTTTTGAGTTAAACTTATTCGAGTTCCTTTTGACATCCCGAAGAGTGTTTTAATGAATAAAGATTGAATCTTTGAATGAAATTACCTCAATCGAGGTACCTATTAAGTCACTAGAAATTTTTATTGTATAAAGATTGAATCTTTGAAAAGAAATGAGAGTTTTGAGTTAAAGTTATTCGAGTTCCCTTTGACGTCACGAAGAGTGTTTTAACGAGTAAAGATTGAATCTTTGAATGAAATTACCTCAATCAAGGTACCCATTCTACCACTAGACCTTTGTAATGTATAAAGATTGAATCTTTGAAAGAAAATGAGTGTTTTAAGTTTAACTTATTCGAGTTACCTATGAAATCGCGAAGAGTGTTTTAATGACTGAAGATGAAATCTTTGAATGAAAAATACCACAATAAAGGTACCAATTATGTTACTAGACCTTTCCAATGTATAAAGATTGAATCTTTGAAAGAAAATGAGATTTTTGAGTTAAACTTATTCGAGTTCCCTGTAACGTCCCGAAGAGTGCTTTAATGAGTAAAGATTGAATCATTGAATGAAATTACCTCAATCAAGGTAGCTATTACTTCACTAGACCTTTTTAATTTATAAAGATTGACGTTTTGAAAAGAAATGAGTGTTTCGAGTTAAAGTTATTCAAGTTTCCTTTGACGTCACGAAGAGTGTTTTATTGAGTAAAGATTGAATCTTTGAATGAAATTACCTCAATCAAGGTACCAATTCTGTCACTAAACCTTTTTAATGTATAAAGATTGAATCTTTGAAAGAACATGAGAGTTTTGAGTTCAACTTATTCGAGTTACCTATGAAGTTGCGAAGAGTGTTTTAATGACTAAAGATTGAATCTTTGAATGAAAATACCTCAATCAAGGTACTTATTTTGTTAGTAGACCTTTTTAATGTATAAAGACTGTATCTTTGAAAGAAAATGAGAGTTTTGTGTTAAACTTATTCACGTTCCCTGTAACGTCCCAAAGAGTGTTTTAACGAGTAAGTATTGAATCTTTGAATGTAATTACCTCAATCAAGGTAGCTATTATGTCACTAGACCTTTTTAATGTACAAAGATTGAATCTTGGAAAGAAAGTGAGAGTTTTGAGTTTAACTTATTCGAGTTACCTATGAAGTCGCGAAGAGTGTTTTAATGAATAAAGATTGAATCTTTGAAGGAAAACACCTCAATAAAGGTACCTATTATGTTACTAGACCTTTTTAATGTCTAAAGATTGAATCTTTGGAATAAAATGATAGTTCTGAGTTCAACTTATTCGATTTACCTATGAAGTCGTGAACAGTGTTTTAATGACTAAATAATGAATCTTGAAATGAAAATACCTTAGTAAAGGTACCTATTATTTTACAAGACCTTTTTAATGTATAAAGATTGAATCTTGGAAAGAAAATGACTGTTTTGAGTTAAACTTATTCGAGTTCCCTATGACATCCCGAAGAGTATTTCAACGAGTAAAGATTGAATCTTTGATTGAAATTACTTGAATCAAGGGACTTATTTTTGTCCCTGGACCTTTTATATATAAAGATTAAATCTTTAAAAAGAAATGAGCGTTATGAGTTAAACCTATCCGAGTTCCCTATGACGTCCCGAATAGTGTTTTAACGCGTAAGGACTGAATCTTTGTATGAAATTAGCTCAATAGAGGTACTTATTATGTCACTAGACCTTTTTAATGTATAAAGGTTTAATCTTTGAAAGAAAATGAGAGTTTTGAGTTAAACATATTCGAGTTCCGGGCGACGTCACGAAGAGTGTTTTAAAGAGTAAATATTGAATCTTTGAATGAAATTACCTCAATCAAGGTACCCATTCTACCACTAGACCTTTGTAATGTATAAAGATTGAATATTTGAAAGAAAATGAGTGTTTTGAGTTTAACTTATTCGAGTTACCTATGAAATCGCGAACAGTGTTTTAATGACTGAAGATTGAATCTTTGAATGAAAAATACCACAATAAAGGTACCAATTATGTTACTAGACCTTTCCAATGTATAAAGATTGAATCTTTGAAAGAAAATGAGATTTTTGAGTTAAACTTACTCGAGTTCCCTGTAACGTCCCGAAGAGTGCTTTAATGAGTAAAGATTGAATCATTGAATGAAATTACCTCAATCATGGTAGCTATTACATCACTAGACCTTTTTAATTTATAAAGATTGACGTTTTGAAAAGAAATGAGTGTTTCGAGTTAAAGTTATTCAAGTTCCCTTTGTCGTCACGAAGAGTGTTTTAATGAGTAAAGATTGAATCTTTGAATGAAATTACCTCAATCAAGGTACCTATTCTGTCACTAAACCTTTTTAATGTACAAAGATTGAATCTTTAAAAGAACATGAGAGTTTTGAGTTCAACTTATTCGAGTTACCTATGAAGTTGCGAAGAGTGTTTTAATGACTAAAGATTGAATCTTTGAATGAAAATACCTCAATAAAGGTACTTATTTTGTTAGTAGACCTTTTTAATGTATAAAGACTGTATCTTTGAAAGAAAATGAGAGTTTTGAGTTAAACTTATTCACGTTCCCTGTAACGTCCCAAAGAGTGTTTTAATGAGTAAGTATTGAATCTTTGAATGTAATTACCTCAATCAAGGTAGCTATTATGTCACTAGACCTTTTTAATGTACAAAGATTGAATCTTGGAAAGAAAGTGAGAGTTTTGAGTTTAACTTATTCGAGTTACCTATGAAGTCGCGAAAAGTGTTTTAATGAATAAAGATTGAATCTTTGAAAGAAAACACCTCAATAAAGGTACCTATTATGTTACTAGACCTTTTTAATGTCTAAAGATTGAATCTTTGGAATAAAATGATAGTTCTGAGTTCAACTTATTCGATTTACCTATGAAGTCGTGAACAGTGTTTTAATGACTAAATAACGAATCTTTGAATGAAAATACCTTAGTAAAGGTACCTATTATGTTACCAGACCTTTTTAATGTATAAAGATTGAATCTTGGAAAGAAAATGACTGTTTTGAGTTAAACTTATTCGAGTTCCCTATGACATCCCGAAGAGTATTTCAACGAGTAAATATTGAATCTTTGATTGAAATTACTTGAATCAAGGGACTTATTTTTGTCCCTGGACCTTTTATATATAAAGATTGAATCTTTAAAAAGAAATGAGCGTTATGAGTTAAACCTATCCGAGTTCCCTATGACGTCCCGAATAGTGTTTTAATGCGTAAGGACTGAATCTATGTATGAAATTACCTCAATAGAGGTACTTATTACGTCACTAGACCTTTTTAATGTATAAAGGTTTAATCTTTGAAAGAAAATGAGAGTTTTGAGTTAAACATATTCGAGTTCCCGACGACGTCTCGAAGAGTGTTTTAAAGAGTAAATATTGAATCTTTGAATGAAATTACCTGAATCAAGGTACCTATTATGTCACTAGACTTTTTTAATGTATAAAGATTGAATATTTGTAAAGAACTACGAGTTTTGAGTTAAAGTTATTTGAGTTCCTTTTGACGTAACGAAGCGTGTTTTAATGAGTAAAGATTGAATCTTTGAACGAAATTATCTCAATCAATGTACCTGTTATGTCAGTAGACCTTTTTAATGTATAAAGATGGAATCTTTGAAAAAAATGAGAGTATTGAGTTTAACTTATTCGAGTTACCTATGAAGTCGCGAAGAGTGTTTTAATGACCAAAGATTGAATCTTCAAATGAAAATTCCTCAATACAGGAACCTATTATGTTACTAGATCTTTTTGATGTATAAAGATTGAATCTTTGAAAGAAAATTAGAGTTTTGAGTTAAACTTATTCGAGTTCCTTTTGACATCCCGAAGATTGTTTTAATGAATAAAGATTGAATCTTTGAATGAAATTACCTCAATCGAGGTACCTATTAAGTCACTAGAAATTTTTATTGTATAAAGATTGAATCTTTGAAGAGAAATGAGAGTTTTGAGTTAAAGTTATTCGAGGTCCCATTGACGTCACGAAGAGTGTTTTAATGAGTAAAGATTGAATCTTTGAATGAAATTACCTCAATCAAGGTACCCATTCTACCACTAGACCTTTGTAATGTATAAAGATTGAATCTTTGAAAGAAAATGAGTGTTTTGAGTTTAACTTATTCGAGTTACCTATGAAATCGCGAAGAGTGTTTTAATGACTGAAGATTGAATATTTGAATGAAAAATACCACAATAAATGTGCCAATTATGTGACAAGACCTTTCCAATGTATAAAGATTGAATCTTTAAAAGAAAATGAGATTTTTGAGTTAAACTTATTCGAGTTCCCTGTAACGTCCCGAAGAGTGCTTTAACGAGTAAAGATTGAATCATTGAATGAAATTACCTCAATCAAGGTAGCTATTACATCACTAGACCTTTTTAATTTATAAAGATTGACGTTTTGAAAAGAAATGAGTGTTTCGAGTTAAAGTTCTTCAAGTTCCCTTTGACGTCACGAAGAGTGTTTTAATGAGTAAAGATTGAATCTTTGAATGAAATTACCTCAATCAAGGTACCTATTCTGTCACTAAACCTTTTTGATGTATAAAGATTGAATCTTTGAAGAGAAATGAGAGTTTTGAGTTAAAGTTATTCGAGGTCCCATTGACGTCACGAAGAGTGTTTTAATGAGTAAAGATTGAATCTTTGAATGAAATTACCTCAATCAAGGTACCCATTCTACCACTAGACCTTTGTAATGTATAAAGATTGAATCTTTGAAAGAAAATGAGTGTTTTGAGTTTAACTTATTCGAGTTACCTATGAAATCGCGAAGAGTGTTTTAATGACTGAAGATTGAATCTTTGAATGAAAAATACCACAATAAAGGTACCAATTTTGTTACTAGACCTTTCCAATGTATAAAGATTGAATCTTTGAAAGAAAATGAGATTTTTGAGTTAAACTTATTCGAGTTCCCTGTAACGTCCCGAAGAGTGTCTTAATGAGTAAAGATTGAATCATTGAATGAAATTACGTCAATCAAGGTAGCTATTACATCACTAGACCTTTTTAATTTATAATGATTGACGTTTTGAAAAGAAATGAGTGTTTCGAGTTAAAGTTAATCAAGTTCCCTTTGACGTCACGAAGAGTGTTTTAATGAGTAAAGATTGAATCTTTGAATGAAATTACCTCAATCAAGGTACCTATTCTGTCACTAAACGTTTTTAATGTACAAAGATTGAATCTTGGAAAGAAAATGAGTGTTTTGAGTTTAACTTATTCGAGTTACCTATGAAATTGCGAAGAGTGTTTTAATGAATAAAGATTGAATCTTTGAATGAAAACACCTCAATAAAGGTACCTATTATGTTACTAGACCTTTCTAATGTCTAAAGATTGAATCTTTGGAATAAAATGATAGTTCTGAGTTCAACTTATTCGATTTACCTATGAAGTCGTGAACAGTATTTTAATGACTAAATAATGAATCTTTGAATGAAAATACCTTAGTAAAGGTACCTATTATGTTACAAGACCTTTTTAATGTATAAAGATTGAATCTTGGAAAGAAAATGACTGTTTTGAGTTAAACTTATTCGAGTTCCCTATGACATCCCGAACAGTATTTCAACGAGTAAAGATTGAATCTTTGATTGAAATTACTTGAATCAAGGGACTTATTTTTGTCCCTGGACCTTTTATATATAAAGATTGAATCTTTAAAATGAAATGAGCGTTATGAGTTAAACCCATCCGAGTTCCCTATGACGTCCCGAATAGTGTTTTAACGCGTAAGGACTGAATATTTGTATGAAATTACCTCAATAGAGGTACTTATTATGTCACTAGACCTTTTTAATGTATAAAGGTTTAATCTTTGAAAGAAAATGAGAGTTTTGAGTTAAACATATTCGAGTTCCCTGCGACGTCTCGAAGAGTGTTTTAAAGAGTAAATATTGAATCTTTGAATGAAATTACCTCAGTCAAGGTACCTATTATGTCGCTAGACCTTTTTAATGTATAAAGATTGAATATTTGTAAAGAACTACGAGTTTTGAGTTAAAGTTATTTGAGTTCCCTTTGACGTCAGGAAGCGTGTTTTAATGAGTAAAGATTGAATCTTTGAACGAAATTATCTCAATCAATGTACCTATTATGTCAGTAGACCTTTTTAATGTATAAAGATGGAATCTTTGAAAAAAATGAGAGTATTGAGTTTAACTTATTCGAGTTACCTGTGAAGTCGCGAAGAGTGTTTTAATGACCAAAGATTGAATCTTCAAATGAAAATTCCTCAATACAGGAACCTATTATGTTACTAGATCTTTTTGATGTATAAAGATTAAATCTTTGAAAGAAAATTAGAGTTTTGAGTTAAACTTATTCGAGTTCCTTTTGACATCCCGAAGAGTGTTTTAATGAATAAAGATTGAATCTTTGAATGAAATTACCTCAATCGAGGTACCTATTAAGTCACTAGAAATTTTTATTGTATAAAGATTGAATCTTTGAAAAGAAATGAGAGTTTTGAGTTAAAGTTATTCGAGTTCCCTTTGACGTTACGAAGAGTGTTTTAATGAGTAAAGATTGAATCTCTGAATGAAATTACCTCAATCAAGGTACCCATTCTACCACTAGACCTTTGTAATGTATAAAGATTGAATCTTTGAAAGAAAATGAGTGTTTTGAGTTTAACTTATTCGAGTTACCTATGAAATCGCGAAGAGTGTTTTAATGACTGAAGATTGAATCTTTGAATGAAAAATACCACAATAAAGGTACCAATTATGTTACTAGACCTTTCCAATGTATAAAGATTGAATCTTTGAAAGAAAATGAGATTTTTGAGTTAAACTTATTCGAGTTCCCTGTAACGTCCCGAAGAGTGCTTTAACGAGTAAAGATTGAATCATTGAATGAAATTACCTCAATCAAGGAAGCTATTACATCACTAGACCTTTTTAATTTATAAAGATTGACGTTTTGAAAAGAAATGAGTGTTTCGAGTTAAAGTTATTCAAGTTCCCTTTGACGTCACGAAGAGTGTTTTAATGAGTAAAGATTGAATCTTTGAATGAAATTACCTCAATCAAGGTACCTATTCTGTCCCTAAACCCTTTTAATGTATAAAGATTGAATCTTTGAAAGAACATGAGAGTTTTGAGTTCAACTTATTCGAGTTACCTATGAAGTTGCGAAGAGTGTTTTAATGACTAAAGATTGAATCTTTGAATGAAAATACCTCAATCAAGGTACTTATTTTGTTAGTACCCCTTTTTAATGTATAAAGACTGTATCTTTGAAAGAAAATGAGAGTTTTGAGTTAAACTTATTCACGTTCCCTGTAACGTCCCAAAGAGTGTTTTAATGAGTAAGTATTGAATCTTTGAATGTAATTACCTCAATCAAGGTAGCTATTATGTCACTAGACCTTTTTAATGTACAAAGATTGAATCTTGGAAAGAAAGTGAGAGTTTTGAGTTTAACTTATTCGAGTTACCTATGAAGTCGCGAAGAGTGTTTTAATGAATAAAGATTGAATCTTTGAATGAAAACACCTCAATAAAGGTACCTATTATGTTACTAGACCTTTTTAATGTCTAAAGATTGAATCTTTGGAATAAAATGATAGTTCTGAGTTCAACTTATTCGATTTACCTATGAAGTCGTGAACAGTGTTTTAATGACTAAATAATGAATCTTTAAATGAAAATACCTTAGTAAAGGTACCAATTATGTTACAAGACCTTTTTAATGTATAAAGATTGAATCTTGGAAAGAAAATGACTGTTTTGAGTTAAACTTATTCGAGTTCCCTATGACATCCCGAAGAGTATTTGAACGAGTAAAGATTGAATCTTTGATTGAAATTACTTGAATCAAGGGACTTATTTTTGTCCCTGGACCATTTATATATAAAGATTGAATCTTTAAAATGAAATGAGCGTTATGAGTTAAACCCATCCGAGTTCCCTATGACGTCCCGAATAGTGTTTTAACGCGTAAGGACTGAATCTTTGTATGAAATTACCTCAATAGAGGTACTTATTATGTCACTAGACCTTTTTAATGTATAAAGGTTTAATCTTTCACAGAAAATGAGAGTTTTGAGTTAAACATATTCGAGTTCCCTGCGACGTCTCGAAGAGTGTTTTAAAGTGTAAATATTGAATCTTTGAATGAAATTACCTCAGTCAAGGTACCTATTATGTCACTAGACCTTTTTAATGTATAAAGATTGAATATTTGTAAAGAACTACGAGTTTTGAGTTAAAGTTATTTGAGTTCCCTTTGACGTCACGAAGCGTGTTTTAATGAGTAAAGATTGAATCTTTGAACGAAATTATCTCAATCAATGTACCTATTATGTCAGTAGACCTTTTTAATGTATAAAGATGGAATCTTTGAAAAAAATGAGAGTATTGAGTTTAACTTATTCGAGTTACCTGTGAGGTCGCGAAGAGTGTTTTAATGACCAAAGATTGAATCTTCAAATGAAAATTCCTCAATACAGGAACCTATTATGTTACTAGATCTTTTTGATGTATAAAGATTGAATCTTTGAAAGAAAATTAGAGTTTCGAGTTAAACTTATTCGAGTTCCTTTTGACATCCCGAAGAGTGTTTTAATGAATAAAGATTGAATCTTTGAATGAAATTACCTCAATCAAGGTACCTATTAAGTCACTAGAAATTTTTATTGTATAAAGATTGAATCTTTGAAAAGAAATGAGAGTTTTGAGTTAAAGTTATTCGAGTTCGCTTTGACGTCACGAAGAGTGTTTTAATGAGTAAAGATTGAATCTTTGAATGAAATTACCTCAATCAAGGTACCCATTCTACCACTAGACCTTTGTAATGTATAAAGATTGAATCTTTGAAAGAAAATGAGTGTTTTGAGTTTAACTTATTCGAGTTACCTATGAAATCGCGAAGAGTGTTTTAATGACTGAAGATTGAATCTTTGAATAAAAAATACCACAATAAAGGTACCAATTATATTACTAGACCTTTCCAATGTATAAAGATTGAATCTTTGAAAGAAAATTAGATTTTTGAGTTAAACTTATTCGAGTTCCCTGTAACGTCCCGAAGAGTGCTTTAATGAGTAAAGATTGAATCATTGAATGAAATTACCTCAATCAAGGTAGCTATTACTTCACTAGACCTTTTTAATTTATAAAGGTTGACGTTTTGAAAAGAAATGAGTGTTTCGAGTTAAAGTTATTCAAGTTCCCTTTGACGTCACGAAGAGTGTTTTAATGAGTAAAGATTGAATCTTTGAATGAAATTACCTCAATCAAGGTACCTATTCTGTCACTAAACCTTTTTAATGTATAAAGATTGAATCTTTGAAAGAACATGAGAGTTTTGAATTCAACTTATTCGAGTTACCTATGAAGTTGCGAAGAGTGTTTTAATGACTAAAGATTGAATCTTTTAATGAAAATACCTCAATCAAGGTACTTATTTTGTTAGTAGACCTTTTTAATGTATAAAGACTGTATCTTTGAAAGAAAATGAGAGTTTTGAGTTAAACTTATTCACGTTCCCTGTAACGTCCCAAAGAGTGTTTTAATGTGTAAGTATTGAATCTTTGAATGTAATTACCTCAATCAAGGTAGCTATTATGTCACTAAACCTTTTTAATGTACAAAGATTGAATCTTGGAAAGAAAGTGAGAGTTTTGGGTTTAACTTATTCGAGTTACCTATGAAGTCGCGATGAGTGTTTTAATAAATAAAGATTGAATCTTTGAATGAAAACACCTCAATAAAGGTACCTATTATGTTACTAGACCTTTTTAATGTCTAAAGATTGAATCTTTGGAATAAAATGATAGTTCTGAGTTCAACTTATTCGATTTACCTATGAAGTCGTGAACAGTGTTTTAATGACTAAATAATGAATCTTTGAATGAAAATACCTTAGTAAGGTACCTATTATGTTACCAGACCTTTTTAATGTATAAAGATTGAATCTTGGAAAGAAAATGACTGTTTTGAGTTAAACTTATTCGAGTTTCCTATGACATCCCGAAGAGTATTTCAACGAGTAAAGATTGAATGTTTGATTGAAATTACTTGAATCAAGGGACTTATTTTTGTCCCTGGACCCTTTATATATAAAGATTGAATCTTTAAAAAGAAATGAGCGTTATGAGTTAAACCTATCCGAGTTCCCTATGACGTCCCGAATAGTGTTTTAACGCGTAAGGACTGAATCTTTGTATGAAATTACCTCAATAGAGGTACTTATTATGTCACCAGACCTTTTTAATGTATAAAGGTTTAATCTTTGAAAGAAAATGAGAGTTTTGAGTTAAACATATTCGAGTTCCCTGCGACGTCTCGAAGAGTGTTTTAAAGAGTAAATATTGAATCTTTGAATAAAATTACCTCAGTCAAGGTACCTATTATGTCACTAGACCTTTTTAATGTATAAAGATTGAATATTTGTACAGAACTACGAGTTTTGAGTTAAAGTTATTTGAGTTCCCTTTGACGTCACAAAGCGTGTTTTAATGAGTAAAGATTAAATCTCTGAACGAAATTTTCTCAATCAATGTACCTATTATGTCAGTAGACCTTTTTAATGTATAAAGATGGAATCTTTGAAAAAAATGAGAGTATTGAGTTTAACTTATTCGAGTTACCTGTGAAGTCGCGAAGAGTGTTTCAATGACCAAAGATTGAATCTTCAAATGAAAATTCCTCAATACAGGAATCTATTATGTTACTAGATCTTTTTGATGTATAAAGATTGAATCTTTGAAAGAAAATTAGAGTTTTGAGTTAAACTTATTCGAGTTCCTTTTGACATCCCGAAGAGTGTTTTAATGAATAAAGATTGAATCTTTGAATGAAATTACCTCAATCGAGGTACCTATTAAGTCAATAGAAATTTTTATTGTATAAAGATTGAATCTTTGAAAAGCAATGAGAGTTTTGAGTTAAAGTTATTCGAGTTCCCTTTGACGTCACGAAGAGTGTTTTAATGAGTAAAGATTGAATCTTTGAATGAAATTACCTCAATCAAGGTACCTATTCTACCACTAGACCTTTGTAATGTATAAAGATTGAATCTTTGAAAGAAAATGAGTGTTTTGAGTTTAACTTTTTCGAGTTACCTATGAAATCGCGAAGAGTGTTTTAATGACTGAAGATTAAATCTTTGAATGAAAAATACCACAATAAAGGTACCAATTCTGTTACTAGACCTTTCCAATGTATAAAGATTGAATCTTTGAAAGAAAATGAGATTTTTGAGTTAAACTTATTCGAGTTCCCTGTAACGTCCCGAAAAGTGTTTTAATGAGTAAAGCTTGAATCATTGAATGAAATTACCTCAATCAAGGTAGCTATTACATCACTAGACCTTTTTAATTTATAAAGATTGACGTTTTGAAAAGAAATGAGTGTTTCGAGTTAAAGTTATTCAAGTTCCCTTTGACGTCACGAAGAGTGTTTTAATGAGTAAAGATTGAATCTTTGAATGAAATTACCTCAATCAAGGCACCTATTCTGTCACTAAACCTTTTTAATGTATAAAGATTGAATCTTTGAAAGAACATGAGAGTTTTGAATTCAACTTATTCGAGTTACCAATGAAGTTGCGAAGAGTGTTTTGATGACTAAAGATTGAATCTTTGAAGGAAAATACCTCAATGAAGGTACTTATTTTGTTAGTAGACCTTTTTAATGTATAAAGAGTGTTTCTTTGAAAGAAAATGAGAGTTTTGAGTTAAACTTATTCACGTTCCCTGTAACGTCCCAAAGAGTGTTTTAATGAGTAAGTATTGAATCTTTGAATGTAATTACCTCAATCAAGGTAGCTATTATGTCACTAGACCTTTTTAATGTACAAAGATTGAATCTTGGAAAGAAAGTGAGAGTTTTGAGTTTAACTTATTCGAGTTACCTATGAAGTCGCGAAGAGTGTTTTAATGAATAAAGATTGAATCTTTGAATGAAAACACCTCAATAAAGGTACCTATTATGTTACTAGACCTTTTTAATGTCTAAAGATTGAATCTTTGGAATAAAATGATAGTTCTGAGTTCAACATATTCGATTTACCTATGAAGTCGTGAACAGTGTTTTAATGACTAAATAATGAATCTTTGAATGAAAATTTCTTAGTAAAGGTACCTATTATGTTACAAGACCTTTTTAATGTATAAAGATTGAATCTTGGAAAGAAAATGAATGTTTTGAGTTAAACTTATTCGAGTTCCCTATGACATCCCGAAGAGTATTTCAACGAGTAAAGATTGAATCTTTGATTGAAATTACTTGAATCAAGGGACTTATTTTTGTCCCTGGACCTTTTTTATACAAAGATTGAATCTTTAAAAAGAATTGAGCGTTATGAGTTAAACCTATCCAAGTTCCCTATGACGTCCCGAATAGTGTTTTAACGCGTAAGGACTGAATCTTTGTATGAAATTACCTCAATAGAGGTACTTATTATGTCACTAGACCTTTTTAATGTATAAAGGTTTAATCTTTGAAAGAAAATGAGAGTTTTGAGTTAAACATATTCGAGTTCCCTGCGACGTCTCGAAGAGTGTTTTAAAGAGTAGATATTGAATCTTTGAATGAAATTACCTCAATCAAGGTACCTATTATGTCACTAGACCTTTTTAATGTATAAAGATTGAATATTTGTAAAGAACTACGAGTTTTGAGTTAAAGTTATTTGAGTTCCCTTTGACGTCACGAAGCGTGTTTTAATGAGTAAAGATTGAATCTTTGAACGAAATTATCTCAATCAAAGTACCTATTATGTCAGTAGACCTTTTTATTGTATAAAGATGGAATCTTTGAAAAAAAATGAGAGTATTGAGTTTAACTTATTCGAGTTACCTATGAAGTCGCGAAGAGTGTTTTAATGACCAAAGATTGAATCTTCAAATGAAAATTCCTCAATACAGGAACCTATTATGTTACTAGATCTTTTTGATGTATAAAGATTGAATCTTTGAAAGAAAATTAGAGTTTTGAGTTAAACTTATTCGAGTTCCTTTTGACATCCCGAAGAGTGTTTTAATGAATAAACATTGAATCTTTGAATGAAATTACCTCAATCGAGGTACCTATTAAGTCACTAGAAATGTTTATTATATAAAGATTGAATCTTTGAAAAGAAATGAGAGTTTTGAGAAAAAGTTATTCGAGTTCCCTTTGACGTCACGAAGAGTGTTTTAATGAGTAAAGATTGAATCTTTGAATGAAATTACCTCAATCAAGGTACCCATTCTACCACTAGACCTTTGTAATGTATAAAGATTGAATCTTTGAAAGAAAATGAGTGTTTTGAGTTTAACTTATTCGAGTTACCTATGAAATCGCGAAGAGTGTTTTAATGACTGAAGATTGAATCTTTGAATGAAAAATATCACAATAAAGGTACCAATTCTGTTACTAGACCTTTCCAATGTATAAAGATTGAATCTTTGAAAGAAAATGAGATTTTTGAGTTAAACTTATTCGAGTTCCATGTAACGTCCCGAAGAGTGTTTTAATGAGTAAAGATTGAATCATTGAATGAAATTACCTCAATCAAGGAAGCTATTACATCACTAGACCTTTTTAATTTATAAAGATTGACGTTTTGAAAAGAAATGAGTGTTTCGAGTTAAAGTTGTTCAAGTTCCCTTTGACGTCACGATGAGTGTTTTAATGAGTAAAGATTGAATCTTTGAATGAAATTACCTCAATCAAGGTACCTATTCTGTCACTAAACCGTTTTAATGTATAAAGATTGAATCTTTGAAAGAACATGAGAGTTTTGAGTTAAGGGACTTATTTTGTCCCTGGACCTTTTATATACAAAGATTGAATCTTTAAAAAGAAATGAGCGTTATGAGTTAAACCTATCTGAGTTCCCTATGACGTCCCGAATAGTGTTTTAACGCGTAAGGACTGAATCTTTGTATGAAATTACCTCAATAGAGGTACTTATTATGTCACTAGACCTTTTTAATGTATAAAGGTTCAATCTTTGAAAGAAAATGAGAGTTTTGAGTTAAACATATTCGAGTTCCCTGCGACGTCTCGAATAGTGTTTTAAAGATTGAATCTTTGAAAGAAAATTAGAGTTTTGAGTTAAACTTATTCGAGTTCCTTTTGACATCCCGAAGCGTGTTTTAACGAGAAATTTTTATTGTATAAAGATTGAATCTTTGAAAAGAAATGAGAGTTTTGAGTTAAAGTTATTCGACTTCCCTTTGACGTCACGAAGAGTGTTTTAATGACTAAAGATTGAATCTTTGAATGAAATTACCTCAATCAAGATACCCATTCTACCACTAGACCTTTGTAATGTATAAAGATTGAATCTTTGAAAGAAATGAGAGTTTTGAGTTAAAGTTATTCTTGTTACCTTTGACGTCACGAAGAGTGTTTTAATGAGTAAAGATTGAATCTTTGAATGAAATTACCTCAATCAAGGTACCCATTCTACCACTAGACCTTTGTAATGTATAAAGATTGAATCTTTGAAAGAAAATAAGTGTTTTGAGTTTAACTTATTCGAGTTACCTATGAAATCGCGAAGAGTGTTTTAATGACTGAAGATTGAATCTTTGAATGAAAAATACCACAATAAAGGTACCGATTCTGTTACTAGACCTGTCCAATGTATAAAGATTGAATCTTTGAAAGAAAATGAGATTTTTGAGTTAAACTTATTCGAGTTCCCTGTAACGTCCCGAAGAGTGTTTTAATGAGTAAAGATTGAATCATTGAATGAAATTACCTCAATCAAGGTAGCTATTACATCACTAGACCATTTTAATTTATAAAGATTGATGTTTTGAAAAGAAATGAGTGTTTCGAGTTAAAGTTATTCATGTTCCCTTTGACGTCACGATGAGTGTTTTAATGAGTAAAGATTGAATCTTTGAATGAAATTACCTCAATCAAGGTACCTATTCTGTCACTAAACCTTTTTTAATGTATAAAGATTGAATCTTTGAAAGAACATGAGAGTTTTGAGTTCAACTTATTCGAGTTACCTATGAAGTTGCGAAGAGTGTTTTAATGACTAAAGATTGAATCTTTAAATGAAAATATCTCAATGAAGGTACTTATTTTGTTAGTAGACCTTTTTAATGTATAAAGACTGTATCTTTGAAAGAAAATGAGAGTTTTGAGTTAAACTTATTCACGTTCCCTGTAACGTGCCAAAGAGTGTTTTAATGAGTAAGTATTGAATCTTTGAATATAATTACCTCAATCAAGGTAGCTATTATGTCACTAGACCTTTTTAATGTACAAAGATTGAATCTTGGAAAGAAAGTGAGAGTTTTGAATTTAACTTATTCGAGTTACCTATGAAGTCGCGAAGAGTGTTTTAATGAATAAAGATTGAATCTTTGAATGAAAACACCTCAATAAAGGTACCTATTATGTTACTAGACCTTTTTAATGTCTAAAGATTGAATCTTTGGAATAAAATGATTGTTCTGAGTTCAACTTATTCGATTTACCTATGAAGTCGTAAACAGTGTTTTAATGACTAAATAATGAATCTTTGAATGAAAATACCTTAGTAAAGGTACCTATTATGTTACAAGACCTTTTTAATGTATAAAGATTGAATCTTGGAAAGAAAATGACTGTTTTGAGTTAAACTTATTCGAGTTCCCTATGACATCCCGAAGAGTATTTCAACGAGTAAAGATTGAAACTTTGATTGAAATTACTTGAATCAAGGGACTTATTTTTGTCCCTGGACCTTTTATATATAAAGATTGAATCTTTAAAAAGAAATGAGCGTTATGAGTTAAACCTATCCGAGTTCCCTATGACGTCCCGAATAGTGTTTTAACGCGTAAGAACTGAATCTTTGTATGAAATTACCTCAATAGTGGTATTTATTATGTCACTAGACCTTTTTAATGTATAAAGGTTTAATCTTTGAAAGAAAATGAGAGTTTTCAGTTAAACATATTCGAGTTCCCTGCGACGTCTCGAAGAGTGTTTTAAAGAGTTGATATTGAATCTTTGAATGAAATTACCTCAATCAAGGTACCTATTATGTCACTAGACCTTTTCAATGTATAAAGATTGAATATTTGTAAAGAACTACGAGTTTTGAGTTAAAGTTATTTGAGTTCATTTGACGTCACGAAGCGTGTTATAATGAGTAAAGATTGAATCTTTGAACGAAATTATCTCAATCAATGTACCTATTATGTCAGTAGACCTTTTTAATGCATAAAGATGGAATCTTTGAAAAAAATGAGAGTATTGAGTTTAACTTATTCGAGTTACCTATGAAGTCGCGAAGAGTGTTTTAATGACCAAAGATTGAATCTTCAAATGAAAATTCCTAAATACAGGAACCTATTATGTTACTAGATCTTTTTGATGTATAAAGATTGAATCTTTGAAAGAAAATTAGAGTTTTGAGTTAAACTTATTCGAGTTCCTTTTGACATCCCGAAGAGTGTTTTAATGAATAAAGATTGAATCTTTGAATGAAATTACGTCAATCGAGGTACCTATTGAGTCATTAGAAATTTTTATTGTATAAAGATTGAATCTTTGAAAAGAAATGAGAGTTTTGAGTTAAAGTTATTCGAGTTACCTTTGACGTCACGAAGAGTGTTTTAATGAGTAAAGATTGAATCTTTGAATGAAATTACCTCAATCAAGGTACCCATTCTACCACTAGACCTTTGTAATGTATAAAGATTGAATCTTTGAAAGAAAATAAGTGTTTGAGTTTAACTTATTCGAGTTACCTATGAAATCGCGAAGAGTGTTTTAATGACTGAAGATTGAATCT
The DNA here is from genome assembly GCF_030987335.1 of Cornus florida. NCBI lineage: Eukaryota > Viridiplantae > Streptophyta > Magnoliopsida > Cornales > Cornaceae > Cornus > Cornus florida. The sequence continues at coordinate 98,922,186 of NW_026775573.1, read as the reverse complement.
TTGAATGAAAAATACCACAATAAAGGTACCGATTCTGTTACTAGACCTGTCCAATGTATAAAGATTGAATCTTTGAAAGAAAATGAGATTTTTGAGTTAAACTTATTCGAGTTCCCTGTAACGTCCCGAAGAGTGTTTTAATGAGTAAAGATTGAATCATTGAATGAAATTACCTCAATCAAGGTAGCTATTACATCACTAGACCATTTTAATTTATAAAGATTGACGTTTTGAAAAGAAATGAGTGTTTCGAGTTAAAGTTATTCATGTTCCCTTTGACGTCACGATGAGTGTTTTAATGAGTAAAGATTGAATCTTTGAATGAAATTACCTCAATCAAGGTACCTATTCTGTCACTAAACCTTTTTTAATGTATAAAGATTGAATCTTTGAAAGAACATGAGAGTTTTGAGTTCAACTTATTCGAGTTACCTATGAAGTTGCGAAGAGTGTTTTAATGACTAAAGATTTAATCTTTAAATGAAAATATCTCAATGAAGGCACTTAGTTTGTTAGTAGACCTTTTTAATGCATAAAGACTGTATCTTTGAAAGAAAATGAGAGTTTTGAGTTAAACTTATTCACGTTCCCTATAACGTGCCAAAGAGTGTTTTAATGAGTAAGTATTGAATCTTTGAATGTAATTACCTCAATCAAGGTAGCTATTATGTCACTAGACCTTTTTAATGTACAAAGATTGAATCTTGGAAAGAAAGTGAGAGTTTTGAATTTAACTTATTCGAGTTACCTATGAAGTCGCGAAGAGTGTTTTAATGAATAAAGATTGAATCTTTGAATGAAAACACCTCAATAAAGGTACCTATTATGTTACTAGACCTTTTTAATGTCTAAAGATTGAATCTTTGGAATAAAATGATAGTTCTGAGTTCAACTTATTCGATTTACCTATGAAGTCGTAAACAGTGTTTTAATGACTAAATAATGAATCTTTGAATGAAAATACCTTTGTAAAGGTACCTATTATGTTACAAGACCTTTTTAATGTATAAAGATTGAATCTTGGAAAGAAAATGACTGTTTTGAGTTAAACTTATTCGAGTTCCCTATGACATCCCGAAGAGTATTTCAACGAGTAAAGATTGAAACTTTGATTGAAATTACTTGAATCAAGGGACTTATTTTTGTCCCTGGACCTTTTATATATAAAGATTGAATCTTTAAAAAGAAATGAGCGTTATGAGTTAAACCTATCCGAGTTCCCTATGACGTCCCGAATAGTGTTTTAACGCGTAAGGACTGAATCTTTGTATGAAATTACCTCAATAGAGGTACTTATTATGTCACTAGACCTTTTTAATGTATAAAGGTTTAATCTTTGAAAGAAAATGAGAGTTTTCAGTTAAACATATTCGAGTTCCCTGCGACGTCTCGAAGAGTGTTTTAAAGAGTAAATATTGAATCTTTGAATGAAATTACCTCAATCAAGGTACCTATTATGTCACTAGACTTTTTCAATGTATAAAGATTGAATATTTGTAAAGAACTACGAGTTTTGAGTTAAAGTTATTTGAGTTCATTTGACGTCACGAAGCGTGTTATAATGAGTAAAGATTGAATCTTTGAACGAAATTATCTCAATCAGTGTACCTATTATGTCAGTAGACCTTTTTAATGCATAAAGATGGAATCTTTGAAAAAAATGAGAGTATTGAGTTTAACTTATTCGAGTTACCTATGAAGTCGCGAAGAGTGTTTTAATGACCAAAGATTGAATCTTCAAATGAAAATTCCTAAATACAGGAACCTATTATGTTACTAGATCTTTTTGATGTATAAAGATTGAATCTTTGAAAGAAAATTAGAGTTTTGAGTTAAACTTATTCGAGTTCCTTTTGACATCCCGAAGAGTGTTTTAATGAATAAAGATTGAATCTTTGAATGAAATTACGTCAATCGAGGTACCTATTGAGTCGTTAGAAATTTTTATTGTATAAAGATTGAATCTTTGAAAAGAAATGAGAGTTTTGAGTTAAAGTTATTCGAGTTACCTTTGACGTCACGAAGAGTGTTTTAATGAGTAAAGATTGAATCTTTGAATGAAATTACCTCAATCAAGGTACCCATTCTACCACTAGACCTTTGTAATGTATAAAGATTGAATCTTTGAAAGAAAATGAGTATTTTGAGTTTAACTTATTCGAGTTACCTATGAAATCGCGAAGAGTGTTTTAATGACTGAAGATTGAATCTTTGAATGAAAAATACCACAATAAAGGTACCAATTCTGTTACTAGACCTTTCCAATGTATAAAGATTGAATCTTTGAAAGAAAATGAGATTTTTGAGTTAAACTTATTCGAGTTCCCTGTAACGTCCCGAAGAGTGTTTTAATGAGTAAAGATTGAATCATTGAATGAAATTACCTCAATCAAGGTAGCTATTACATCACTAGACCATTTTAATTTATAAAGATTGACGTTTTGAAAAGAAATGAGTGTTTTGAGTTAAAGTTATTCATGTTCCCTTTGAGGTCACGATGAGTGTTTTAATGAGTAAAGATTGAATCTTTGAATGAAATTACCTCAATCAAGGTACCTATTCTGTCACTAAACCTTTTTAATGTATAAAGATTGAATCTTTGAAAGAACATGAGAGTTTTGAGTTCAACTTATTCGAGTTACCTATGAAGTTGCGAAGAGTGTTTTAATGACTAAAGATTGAATCTTTGAATGAAAATACCTCAATGAAGGTACTTATTTTGTTAGTAGACCTTTTTAATGTATAAAGACTGTATCTTTGAAAGAAAATGAGAGTTTTGAGTTAAACTTATTCACGTTCCCTGTAACGTGCCAAAGAGTGTTTTAATGAGTAAGTATTGAATCCTTGAATGTAATTACCTCAATCAAGGTAGCTATTATGTCACTAGACCTTTTTAATGTACAGAGATTGAATCTTGGAAAGAAAGTGAGAGTTTTGAGTTTAACTTATTCGAGTTACCTATGAAGTCGCGAAGAGTGTTTTAATGACTGAAGATAGAATCTTTGAATGAAAAATACCACAATAAAGGTACCAATTCTGTTACTAGACCTTTCCAATGTATAAAGATTGAATCTTTGAAAGAAAATGAGATTTTTGAGTTAAACTTATTCGAGTTCCCTGTAACGTCCCGAAGAGTGTTTTAATGAGTAAAGATTGAATCATTGAATGAAATTACCTCAATCAAGGTAGCTATTACATCACTAGACCATTTTAATTTATAAAGATTGACGTTTTGAAAAGAAATGAGTGTTTTGAGTTAAAGTTATTCATGTTCCCTTTGAGGTCACTATGAGTGTTTTAATGAGTAAAGATTGAATCTTTGAATGAAATTACCTCAATCAAGGTACCTATTCTGTCACTAAACCTTTTTAATGTATAAAGATTGAATCTTTGAAAGAACATGAGAGTTTTGAGTTCAACTTATTCGAGTTACCTATGAAGTTGCGAAGAGTGTTTTAATGACTAAAGATTGAATCTTTGAATGAAAATACCTCAATGAAGGTACTTATTTTGTTAGTAGACCTTTTTAATGTATAAAGACTGTATCTTTGAAAGAAAATGAGAGTTTTGAGTTAAACTTATTCACGTTCCCTGTAACGTGCCAAAGAGTGTTTTAATGAGTAAGTATTGAATCTTTGATTGTAATTACCTCAATCGAGGTACCTATTAAGTCACTAGAAATTTTTATTGTATAAAGATTGAATCTTTGAAAAGAAATGAGAGTTTTGAGTTAAAGTTATTCGAGTTCCCTTTGACGTCACGAAGAGTGTTTTAATGAGTAAAGATTAAATCTTTGAATGAAATTACCTCAACCAAGGTAGCCATTCTACCACTAGACCTTGTAATGTATAAAGATTGAATCTTTGAAAGAAAATGAGTGTTTTGAGTTTAACTTATTCGAGTTACCTATGAAATCGCGAAGAGTGTTTTAATGACTGAAGATTGAATCTTTGAATGAAAAATACCACAATAAAGGTACCAATTCTGTTACTAGACCTTTCCAATGTATAAAGATTGAATCTTTGAAAGAAAATGAGATTTTTCAGTTAAACTTATTCGAGTTCCCTGTAACGTCCCGAAGAGTGTTTTAATGAGTAAAGATTGAATCATTGAATGAAATTACCTCAATCGAGGTAGCTATTACATCACTAGACCATTTTAATTTATAAAGATTGACGTTTTGAAAAGAAATGAGTGTTTCGAGTTAAAGTTATTCATGTTCCCTTTGACGTCACGATGAGTGTTTTAATGAGTAAAGATTGAATCTTTGAATGAAATCACCTCAATCAAGGTACCTATTCTGTCACTAAACCTTTTTAATGTATAAAGATTGAATCTTTGAAAGAACTTCAGAGTTTTGAGTTCAACTTATTCGAGTTACCTATGAAGTTGCGAAGAGTGTTTTAATGACTAAAGATTGAATCTTTGAATGAAAATACCTCAATGAAGGTACTTATTTTGTTAGTAGACCTTTTTAATGTATAAAGACTGTATCTTTGAAAGAAAATGAAAGTTTTGAGTTAAACTTATTCACGTTCCCTGTAACGTGCCAAAGAGTGTTTTAATGAGTAAGTATTGAATCTTTGAATGTAATTACCTCAATCAAGGTAGCTATTATGTCACTAGACCTCTTTAATGTACAAAGATTGAATCTTGGAAAGAAAGTGAGAGTTTTGAGTTTAACTTATTCGAGTTACCTATGAAGTCGCGAAGAGTGTTTTAATGAATAAAGATTGAATCTTTGAATGAAAACACCTCAATAAAGGTACCTATTATGTTACTAGACATTTTCAATGTCTAAAGACTGAATCTTTGGAATAAAATGATAGTTCTGAGTTCAACTTATTCGATTTACCTATGAAGTCGTGAATTGTGTTTTAATGACTAAATAATGAATCTTTGAATGAAAATACCTTAGTAAAGGTACCTATTATGTTACAAGACCTTTTTAATGTATAAAGATTGAATCTTGGAAAGAAAATGACTGTTTTGAGTTAAACTTATTCGAGTTCCCTATGACATCCCGAAGAGTATTTCAACGAGTAAAGATTGAATCTTTGATTGAAATTACTTGAATCAAGGGACTTATTTTTGTCCCTGGACCTTTTATATATAAAGATTGAATCTTTAAAAAGAAATGAGCGTTATGAGTTAAACCTATCCGAGTTCCCTATGACGTCCCGAATAGTGTTTTAACGCGTAAGGACTGAATCTTTGTATGAAATTACCTCAATAGAGGTACTTATTATGTCACTAGACCTTTTTAATGTATAAAGGTTTAATCTTTGAAAGAAAATGAGAGTTTTGAGTTAAACATATTCGAGTTCCCTGCGACGTCTCGAAGAGTGTTTTAAAGAGTAAATATTAAATCTTTGAATGAAATTACCTCAATCAAGGTACCTATTATGTCACTAGACCTTTTCAATGTATAAAGATTGAATATTTGTAAAGAACTACGAGTTTTGAGTTAAAGTTATTTGAGTTCATTTGACGTCACGAAGCGTGTTATAATGAGTAAAGATTGAATCTTTGAACGAAATTATCTCAATCAATGTACCTATTATGTCAGTAGACCTTTTTAATGCATAAAGATGGAATCTTTGAAAAAAATGAGAGTATTGAGTTTAACTTATTCGAGTTACCTATGAAGTCGCGAAGAGTGTTTTAATGACCAAAGATTGAATCTTCAAATGAAAATTCCTCAATACAGGAACCTATTATGTTACTAGATCTTTTTGATGTATAAAGATTGAATCTTTGAAAGAAAATTAGAGTTTTGAGTTAAACTTATTCGAGTTCCTTTTGACATCCCGAAGAGTGTTTTAATGAATAAAGATTGAATCTTTGAATGAAATTACGTCAATCGAGGTACCTATTGAGTCATTAGAAATTTTTATTGTATAAAGATTGAATCTTTGAAAAGAAATGAGAGTTTTGAGTTAAAGTTATTCGAGTTACCTTTGACGTCACGAAGAGTGTTTTAATGAGTAAAGATTGAATCTTTGAATGAAATTACCTCAATCAAGGTACCCATTCTACCACTAGACCTTTGTAATGTATAAAGATTGAATCTTTGAAAGAAAATGAGTGTTTTGAGTTTAACTTATTCGAGTTACCTATGAAATCGCGAAGAGTGTTTTAATGACTGAAGATTGAATCTTTGAATGAAAAATACCACAATAAAGGTACCAATTCTGTTACTAGACCTTTCCAATGTATAAAGATTGAATCTTTGAAAGAAAATGAGGTTTTTGAGTTAAACTTATTCGAGTTCCCTGTAACGTCCCGAAGAGTGTTTTAATGAGTAAAGATTGAATCATTGAATGAAATTACCTCAATCAAGGTAGCTATTACATCACTAGACCATTTTAATTTATAAAGATTGACGTTTTGAAAAGAAATGAGTGTTTCGAGTTAAAGTTATTCATGTTCCCTTTGACGTCACGATGAGTGTTTTAATGAGTAAAGATTGAATCTTTGAATGAAATTACCTCAATCAAGGTACCTATTCTGTCACTAAACCTTTTTAATGTATAAAGATTGAATCTTCGAAAGAACATGAGAGTTTTGAGTTCAACTTATTCGAGTTACCTATGAAGTTGCGAAGAGTGTTTTAATGACTAAAGATTGAATCTTTGAATGAAAATACCTCAATGAAGGTACTTATTTTGTTAGTAGACCTTTTTAATGTATAAAGACTGTATCTTTGAAAGAAAATGAGAGTTTTGAGTTAAATTTATTCACGTTCCCTGTAACGTGCCAAAGAGTGTTTTAATGAGTAAGTATTGAATCTTTGATTGTAATTACCTCAATCAAGGTAGCTATTATATCACTAGACCTTTTTAATGTACAAAGATTGAATCTTGGAAAGAAAGTGAGAGTTTTGAGTTTCACTTATTCGAGTTACTTATGAAGTCGCGAAGAGTGTTTTAATGAATAAAGATTGAATCTTTGAATGAAAACACCTCAATAAAGGTACCTATTATGTTACTAGACCTTTTTAATGTCTAAAGATTGAATCTTTGGATTATAATGATAGTTCTGAGTTCAACTTATTCGATTTACCTATGAAGTCATGAACAGTGTTTTAATGACTAAATAATGAATCTTTGAATGAAAATACCTTAGTAAAGGTACCTATTATGTTACAAGACCTTTTTAATGTATAAAGATTGAATCTTGGAAAGAAAATGACTGTTTTGAGTTAATCTTATTCGAGTTCCCTATGACATCCCGAAGAGTATTTGAACGAGTAAAGATTGAATCTTTGATTGAAATTACTTGAATCAAGTTACCTATTTTTGTCCCTGGACCTTTTATATATAAAGATTGAATCTTTAAAAAGAAATTAGCGTTATGAGTTAAACCTATCCGAGTTCCCTATGACGTCCCGAATAGTGTTTTAACGCGTAATGACTGAATCTTTGTATGAAATTACCTCAATAGAGGTACTTATTATGTCACTAGACCTTTTTAATGTATAAAGGTTTAATCATTGAAAGAAAATGAGAGTTTTGAGTTAAACATATTCGAGTTCCCTGCGACGTCTCGAAGAGTGTTTTAAAGAGTAAATATTGAATCTTTGAATGAAATTACCTCAATTAAGGTACCTATTATGTCACTAGACCTTTGCAATGTATAAAGATTGAATATTTGTAAAGAACTACGAGTTTTGAGTTAAAGTTATTTGAGTTCCCTTTGACGTCACGAAGCGTGTTTTAATGAGTAAAGATTGAATTTTTGAACGAAATTATCTCAATCAATGTACCTATTATGTCAGTAGACCTTTTTAATGTATAAAGATGGAATCTGTGAAAAAAATGAGCGTATTGAGTTTAACTTATTCGAGTTACCTATGAAGTCGCGAAGAGTGTTTTAATGACCAAAGATTGAATCTTCAAATGAAAATTCCTCAATACAGGAACCTATTATGTTACTAGATCTTTTTCATGTATAAAGATTGAATCTTTGAAAGAAAATTAGAGTTTTGAGTTAAACTTATTCGAGTTCCTTTTGACATCCTGAAAAGTGTTTTAATGAATAAAGATTGAATCTTTGAATGACATTACCTCAATCGAGGTACCTATTAAGTCACTAGAAATTTTTATTGTATAAAGATTGAATCTTTGAAAGGAAATGAGAGTTTTGAGTTAAAGTTATTCGAGTTCCCTTTGATGTCACGAAGAGTGTTTTAATGAGTAAAGATTGAATTTTTGAATGAAATTACCTCAATCAAGGTACCCATTCTACCACTAGACCTTTGTAATGTATAAAGATTGAATCTTTGAAAGAAAATGAGTGTTTTGAGTTTAACTTATTCGAGTTACCTATGAAATCGCGAAGAGTGTTTTAATGACTGAAGATTGAATCTTTGAATGAAAAATACCACAATAAAGGTACCAATTCTGTTACTAGACCTTTCCAATGTATAAAGATTGAATCTTTGAAAGAAAATGAGATTTTTGAGTTAAACTTATTCGAGTTCCCTGTAACGTCCCGAAGAGTGTTTTAATGAGTAAAGATTGCATCATTGAATGAAATTACCTCAATCAAGGTAGCTATTACATCAGTAGACCATTTTAATTTATAAAGATTGACGTTTTGAAAAGAAATGAGTGTTTCGAGTTAAAGTTATTCAAGTTCCCTTTGACGTCACGAAGAGTTTTTTAATGAGTAAAGATTGAATCTTTGAATGAAATTACCTCAATCAAGGTACCTATTCTGTCACTAAACCTTTTGAACATATAAAGATTGAATCTTTGAAAGAACATGAGAGTTTTGAGTTCAACTTATTCGAGTTACCTATGAAGTTGCGAAGAGTATTTTAATGACTAAAGATTGAATCTTTGAATGAAAATACCTCAATGAAGGTACTTATTTTGTTAGTAGACCTTTTTAATGTATAAAGACGGTATCTTTGAAAGAAAATGAGAGTTTTGAGTTAAACTTATTCACGTTCCCTGTAACGTCCCAAAGAGTGTTACAATGAGTAAGTATTGAATCTTTGAATGTAATTACCTCAATCAATGTAGCTATTATGTCACTAGACCTTTTTAATGTACAAAGATTGAATCTTGGAAAGAAAGTGAGAGTTTTGAGTTTAACTTATTCGAGTTACCTCAATAAAGGTACCTATTATGTTACAAGACCTTTTTAATGTCTAAAGATTGAATCTTTGGAATAAAATGATAGTTCTGAGTTCAACTTATTCGATTTACCTATGAAGTCGTGAACAGTGTTTTAATGACTAAATAATGAATCTTTGAATGAAAATACCTTAGTAAAGGTACCTATTATGTTACAAGACGTTTTTAATGTATAAAGATTGAATCTTGGAAAGAAAATGACTGTTTTGAGTTAAACTTATTCGAGTTCCCTATAACATCCCGAAGAGTATTTCAACGAGTAAAGATTGAATCTTTGATTGAAATTACTTGAATCAAGGGACTTATTTTTGTCCCTGGACCTTTTATATATAAAGATTGAATCTTTAAAAAGAAATGAGCGTTATGAGTTAAACCTATCTGAGTTCCCTATGACGTCCCGAATAGTGTTTTAACGCGTAAGGACTGAATCTTTGTATGAAATTACCTCAATAGAGGTACTTATTATGTCACTAGACCTTTTTAATGTATAAAAGTTTAATCTTTGAAAGAAAATGAGAGTTTCGAGTTAAACATATTTGAGTTCCCTGCGACGTCTCGAAGAGTGTTTTAAAGAGTAAATATTGAATCTTTGAATGAAATTACCTCAATCAAGGTACCTATTATGTCACTAGACCTTTTTAATGTATAAAGATTGAATATTTGTAAAGAAGAACGAGTTTGAGTTAAAGTTGTTTGAGTTCCCTTTGACGTCACGAAGCGTGTTTTAATGAGTAAAGATTGAATCTTTGAACGAAATTATCTCAATCAATGTACCTATTATGTCAGTAGACCTTTTTAATGTACAAAGATGGAATCTTTGAAAAAAATGAGAGTATTGAGTTTAACTTATTCGAGTAGCCTATGAAGTCGCGAAGAGTGTTTTAATGACCAAAGATTGAATCTTCAAATGAAAATTCCTCAATACAGGAACCTATTATGTTACTAGATCTTTTTGATGTATAAAGATTGAATCTTTGAAAGAAAATTTGAGTTTTGAGTTAAACTTATTCGAGTTCCTTTTGACATCCCGAAGCGTGTTTTAATGAATAAAGATTGAATCATTGAATGAAATTACCTCAATCGAGGTACCTATTAAGTCACTAGAAATTTTGATTGTATAAAGATTGAATCTTTGAAAAGAAATGAGAGTTTTGAGTTAAAGTTATTCGAGTTCCCTTTGACGTCACGAAGAGTGTTTTAATGAGTAAAGATTGAATCTTTGAATGAAATTACCTCAACCAAGGTACCCATTCTACCACTAGACCTTTGTAATGTATAAAGATTGAATCTTTGAAAGAAAATGAGTGTTTTGAGTTTAACTTATTCGAGTTACCTATGAAATCGCGAAGAGTGTTTTAATGACTGAAGATTGAATCTTTGAATGAAAAATACCACAATAAAGGTACCAATTCTGTTACTAGACCTTTCCAATGTATAAAGATTGAATCTTTGAAAGAAAATGAGATTTTTGAGTTAAACTTATTCGAGTTCCCTGTAACGTCCCGAAGAGTGTTTTAATGAGTAAAGATTGAATCATTGAATGAAATTACCTCAATCAAGGTAGCTATTACATCACTAGAACATTTTAATTTATAAAGATTGACGTTTTGAAAAGAAATGAGTGTTTCGAGTTAAAGTTATTCATGTTCCCTTTGATGTCATGATGAGTGTTTTAATGAGTAAAGATTGAATCTTTGAATGAAATTACCTCAATCAAGGTACCTATTCTGTCACTAAACCTTTTTAATGTATAAAGATTGAATCTTTGAAAGAACATGAGAGTTTTGAGTTCAACTTATTCGAGTTACCTATGAAGTTGCGAAGAGTGTTTTAATGACTAAAGATTGAATCTTTGAATGAAAATACCTCAATGAAGGTACTTATTTTGTTAGTAGACCTTTTTAATGTATAAAGACTGTATCTTTGAAAGAAAATGAGAGTTTTGAGTTAAACTTATTCACGTTCCCTGTAACGTGCCAAAGAGTGTTTTAATGAGTAAGTATTGAATCTTTGAATGTAATTACCTCAATCAAGGTAGCGATTATGTCACTAGACCTTTTTAATGTACAAAGATTGAATCTTGGAAAGAAAGTGAGAGTTTTGAGTTTAACTTATTCGAGTTACCTATGAAGTCGCGAAGAGTGTTTTAATGAATAAAGATTGAATCTTTGAATGGAAACACCTCAATAAAGGTACCTATTATGTTACTAGACCTTTTTAATGTCTAAAGATTGAATCTTTGGAATAAAATAATAGTTCTGAGTTCAACTTATTCGATTTACCTATGAAGTCGTGAACAGTGTTTTAATGACTAAATAATGAATCTTTGAATGAAAATACCTTAGTAAAGGTACCTATTATGTTACAAGACCTTTTTAATGTATAAAGATTGAATCTTGGAAAGAAAATGACTGTTTTGAGTTAATCTTATTCGAGTTCCCTACGACATCCCGAAGAGTATTTGAACGAGTAAAGATTGAATCTTTGATTGAAATTACTTGAATCAAGTTACTTATTTTTGTCCCTGGACCTTTTATATATAAAGATTGAATCTTTAAAAAGAAATGAGCGTTATGAGTTAAACCTATCCGAGTTCCCTATGACGTCCCGAATAGTGTTTTAACGCGTAAGGACTGAATCTTTGTATGAAATTACCTCAATAGAGGTACTTATTATGTCACTAGACCTTTTTAATGTATAAAGGTTTAATCATTGAAAGAAAATGAGAGTTTTGAGTTAAACATATTCGAGTTCCCTGCGACGTCTCGAAGAGTGTTTTAAAGAGTAAATATTGAATCTTTGAATGAAATTACCTCAATTAAGGTACCTATTATGTCACTAGACCTTTGCAATGTATAAAGATTGAATATTTGTAAAGAACTACGAGTTTTGAGTTAAAGTTATTTGAGTTCCCTTTGACGTCACGAAGCGTGTTTTAATGAGTAAAGATTGAATCTTTGAACGAAATTATCTCAATCAATGTACCTATTATGTCAGTAGACCTTTTTAATGTAAAAAGATGGAATCTGTGAAAAAAATGAGCGTATTGAGTTTAACTTATTCGAGTTACATATGAAGTCGCGAAGAGTGTTTTAATGACCAAAGATTGAATCTTCAAATGAAAATTCCTCAATACAGGAACCTATTATGTTACTAGATCTTTTTGATGTATAAAGATTGAATCTTTGAAAGAAAATTAGAGTTTTGAGTTAAACTTATTCGAGTTCCTTTTGACATCCCGAAGAGTGTTTTAATGAATAAAGATTGAATCTTTGAAAGACATTACCTCAATCGAGGTACCTATTAAGTCACTAGAAATTTTTATTGTATAAAGATTGAATCTTTGAAAGGAAATGAGAGTTTTGAGTTAAAGTTATTCAAGTTCCCATTGACGTCACGAAGAGTGTTTTAATGAGTAAAGATTGAATCTTTGAATGAAATTACCTCAATCAAGGTACCCATTCTACCACTAGACCTTTGTAATGTATAAAGATTGAATCTTTGAAAGAAAATGAGTGTTTTGAGTTTAACTTATTCGAGTTACCTATGAAATCGCGAAGAGTGTTTCAATGACTGAAGATTGAATCTTTGATAGAAAAATACCACAATAAAGGTACCAATTCTGTTACTAGACCTTTCCAATGTATAAAGATTGAATCTTTGAAAGAAAATGAGATTTTTGAGTTAAACTTATTCGAGTTCCCTGTAACGTCCCGAAGAGTATTTTAATGAGTAAAGATTGAATCATTGAATGAAATTACCTCAATCAAGGTAGCTATTACATCACTAGACCTTTTTAATTTATAAAGATTGACCTTTTGAAAAGAAATGAGTGTTTCGAGTTAAAGTTATTCAAGTTCCCTTTGACGTCACGAAGAGTGTTTTAATGAGTAAAGATTGAATCTTTGAATGAAATTACCTCAATTAAGGTACCTATTCTGTCACTAAACCTTTTGAATATATAAAGATTGAATCTTTGAAAGAACATGAGAGTTTTGAGTTCAACTTATTCGAGTTACCTACGAAGTTGCGAAGAGTGTTTTAATGACTAAAGATTGAATCTTTGAATGAAAATACCTCAATGAAGGTACTTATTTTGTTAGTAGACCTTTTTAACGTATAAAGACTGTATCTTTGAAAGAAAATGAGAGTTTTGAGTTAAACTTATTCACGTTCCCTGTAACGTGCCAAAGAGTGTTTTAATGAGTAAGTATTGAATCTTTGAATGTAATTACCTCAATCAAGGTAGCTATTATGTCACTAGATCTTTTTAATGTACAAAGATTGAATCTTGGAAAGAAAGTGAGAGTTTTGAGTTTAACTTATTCGAGTTACCTATGAAGTCGCGAAGAGTGTTTTAATGAATAAAGATTGAATCTTTGAATGAAAACACCTCAATAAAGGTACCTATTATGTTACTAGACCTTTTTAATGTCTAAAGATTGAATCTTTGGAATAAAATGATAGTTCTGAGTTCAACTTATTCGATTTACCTATGAAGTCGTGAACAGTGTTTTAATGACTAAATAATGAATCTTTGAATGAAAATACCTTAGTAAAGGTACCTATTATGTTACAAGACCTTTTTAATGTACAAAGATTGAATCTCGGAAAGAAAATGACTGTTTTGAGTTAAACTTATTCGAGTTCCATATGACATCCCGAAGAGTATTTCAACGAGTAAAGATTGAATCTTTGATTGAAATTACTTGAATTAAGGGACTTATTTTTGTCCCTGGACCTTTTATACATAAAGATTGAATCTTTAAAAAGAAATGAGAGTTATGAGTTAAACCTATCCGAGTTCCCTATGACGTCCCGAATAGTGTTTTAACGCGTAAGGACTGAATCTTTGTATGAAATTACCTCAATAGAGGTACTTATTATGTCACTAGACCTTTTTAATGCATAAAGGTTTAATCTTTGAAAGCAAATGAGAGTTTTGAGTTAAACATATTCGAGTTCCCTGCGACGTCTCAAAGAGTGTTTTAAAGAGTAAATATTGAATCTTTGAATGAAATTACCTCAATCAAGGTACCTATTATGTCACTAGACCTTTTCAATGTATAAAGATTGAATATTTGTAAAGAACTACGAGTTTTGAGTTAAAGTTATTTGAGTTCCCTTTGACGTCACGAAGCGTGTTTTAATGAGTAAAGATTGAATCTTATAACGAAATTATCTCAATCAATGTACCTATTATGTCAGTAGACCTTTTTAATGGATAAAGATGGAATCTTTGAAAAAAATAAGAGTATTGAGCTTAACTTATTCGAGTTACCTATGAAGTCGCGAAGAGTGTTTTAATGACCAAAGATTGAATCTTCAAATGAAAATTCCTCAATACAGGAACCTATTATGTTACTAGATCTTTTTGATGTATAAAGATTGAATCTTTGAAAGAAAATTAGAGTTTTGAGTTAAACTTATTCGAGTTCCTTTTGACATCCCGAAGAGTGTTTTAATGAATAAAGATTGAATCTTTGAATGAAATTACCTCAATCGAGGTACCTATTGAGTCACTAGAAATTTTTATTGTTTAAAGATTGAATCTTTGAAAAGAAATGAGAGTTTTGAGTTAAAGTTATTCGAGTTCCCTTTGACGTCACGAAGAGTGTTTTAATGAATAAAGATTGAATCTTTGAATGAAATTACGTCAATCAAGGTACCCATTCTACCACTAGACCTTTGTAATGTATAAAGATTGAATCTTTGAAAGAAAATGAGTGTTTTGAGTTTAACTTATTCGAGTTACCTATGAAATCGCGAAGAGTGTTTTAATGACTGAAGATTGAATCTTTGAACGAAAAATACCACAATAAAGGTACCAATTCTGTTACTAGACCTTTCAATGTATAAAGATTGAATCTTTGAAAGAAAATGAGATTTTTGAGTTAAACTTATTCGAGTTCCCTGTAACGTCCCGAAGAGTGTTTTAATGAGTAAAGATTGAATCATTGAATGAAATTACCTCAATCAAGGAAGCTATTACATCACTAGACCTTTTTAATTTATAAAGATTGACGTTTTGAAAAGAAATGAGTGTTTCGAGTTAAAGTTATTCAAGTTCCCTTTGACGTCACGAAGAGTGTTTTAATGAGTAAAGATTGAATCTTTGAATGAAATTACCTCAATCAAGGTACCTATTCTGTCACTAAACCTTTTTAATGTATAAAGATTGAATCTTTGAAAGAACATGAGAGTTTTGAGTTCAACTTATTCGAGTTACCTATGAAGTTGCGAAGAGTGTTTTAATGACTAAAGATTGAATCTTTGAATGAAAATACCTCAATGAAGGTACTTATTTTGTTAGTAGACCTTTTTAATGTATAAAGACTGTATCTTTGAAAGAAAATGAGAGTTTTGAGTTAAACTTATTCACGTTCCCTGTAACGTGCCAAAGAGTGTTTTAATGAGTAAGTATTGAATCTTTGAATGTAATTACCTCAATCAAGGTAGCTATTATGTCACTAGACCTTTTTAATGTACAAAGATTGAATCTTGGAAAGAAAGTGAGAGTTTTGAGTTTAACTTATTCGAGTTACCTATGAAGTCGCGAAGAGTGTTTTAATGAATAAAGATTGAATCTTTGAATGAAAACACCTCAATAAAGGTACCTATTATGTTACTAGACCTTTTTAATGTCTAAAGATTGAATCTTTGGAATAAAATGATAGTTCTGAGTTCAACTTATTCGATTTACCTATAAAGTCGTGAACAGTGTTTTAATGACTAAATAATGAATCTTTGAATGAAAATACCTTAGTAAAGGTACCTATTATGTTACAAGACCTTTTTAATGTATAAAGATTGAATCTTGGAAAGAAAATGACTGTTTTGAGTTAAACTTATTCGAGTTCCCTATGACATCCCGAAGAGTATTTCAACGAGTAAAGATTGAATCTTTGATTGAAATTACTTGAATCAAGGGACTTATTTTTGTCCTTGGACCTTTTATATATAAAGATTGAATCTTTAAAAAGAAATGAGCGTTATGAGTTAAACCTATCCGAGTTCCCTATGACGTCCCGAATAGTGTTTTAACGCGTAAGGACTGAATCTTTGTATGAAATTACCTCAATAGAGGTACTTATTATGTCACTAGACCTTTTTAATGTATAAAGGTTTAATCTTTGAAAGAAAATGAGAGTTTTGAGTTAAACATATTCGAGTTCCGTGCGACGTCTCGAAGAGTGTTTTAAAGAGTAAATATTGAATCTTTGAATGAAATTACCTCAATCAAGGTACCTATTATGTCACTAGACCTTTTTAATGTATAAAGATTGAATATTTGTAAAGAACTACGAGTTTTGAGTTAAAGTTATTTGAGTTCCCTTTGACGTCACGAAGCGTGTTTTAATGAGTAAAGATTGAATCTTTGAACGAAATTATCTCAATCAATGTACCTATTATGTCAGTAGACCTTTTTAATGTATAAAGATGGAATCTTTGAAAAAAATGAGAGTATTGAGTTTAACTTATTCGAGTTACCTATGAAGTCGTGAAGAGTGTTTTAATGACCAAAGATTGAATCTTCAAATGAAAATTCCTCA
Organism: Cornus florida; assembly: GCF_030987335.1. Classification (NCBI taxonomy): domain Eukaryota; kingdom Viridiplantae; phylum Streptophyta; class Magnoliopsida; order Cornales; family Cornaceae; genus Cornus; species Cornus florida. Next base: position 98,905,487 of record NW_026775573.1, on the reverse strand, counting down.
ATACAGGAACCTATTATGTTACTAGATCTTTTTGATGTATAAAGATTGAATCTTCGAAAGAAAATTAGAGTTTTGAGTTAAACTTATTCGAGTTCCTTTTGACATCCCGAAGAGTGTTTTAATGAATAAAGATTGAATCTTTGAATGAAATTACCTCAATCAAGGTACCTATTGAGTCATTAGAAATTTTTATTATATAAAGACTGAATCTTTGAAAAGAAATGAGAGTTTTGAGTTAAAGTTATTCGAGTTCCCTTTGACGTCACGAAGAGTGTTTTAATGAGTAAAGATTGAATCTTTGAATGAAATTACCTCAATCAAGGTACCTATTCTGTCACTAAACCTTTTTAATGTATAAAGATTGAATCTTTGAAAGAACATAAGAGTTTTGAGTTCAACTTATTCGAGTTACCTATGAAGTTGCGAAGAGTGTTTTAATGACTAAAGATTGAATCTTTGAATGAAAATACCTCAATGAAGGTACTTATTTTGTTAGTATACCTTTTTAATGTATAAAGACTGTATCTTTGAAAGAAAATGAGAGTTTTGAGTTAAGCTTATTCACGTTCCCTGTAACGTGCCAAAGAGTGTTTTAATGAGTAAGTATTGAATCTTTGAATGTAATTACCTCAATCAAGGTAGCTATTATGTCACTAGACCTTTTTAATGTACAAAGATTGAATCTTGGAAAGAAAGTGAGAGTTTTGAGTTTAACTTATTCGAGTTACCTATGAAGTCGCGAAGAGTGTTTTAATGAATAAAGATTGAATCTTTGAATGAAAACACCTCAATAAAGGTACCTATTATGTTACTAGACCTTTTTAATGTCTAAAGATTGAATCTTTGGAATAAAATGATAGTTCTGAGTTCAACTTATTCGATTTACCTACGAAGTCGTGAACAGTGTTTTAATGACTAAATAATGAATCTCTGAATGAAAATACCTTAGTAAAGGTACCTTTTATGTTACAAGACCTTTTTAATGTATAAAGATTGAATCTTGGAAAGAAAATGACTGTTTTGAGTTAAACTTATTCGAGTTCCCTATGACATCCCGAAGAGTATTTCAACGAGTAAAGATTGAATCTTTGATTGAAATGACTTGAATCAAGGGACTTATTTTTGTCCCTGGACCTTTTATATATAAAGATTGAATCTTTAAAAAGAAATGAGCGTTATGAGTTAAACCTATACGAGTTCCCTATGACGTCCTGAATAGTGTTTTAACGCGTAAGGACTGAATCTTTGTATGAAATTACCTCAATAGAGGTACTTATTATGTCACTAGACCTTTTTAATATATGAAGGTTTAATCTTTGAAAGAAAATTAGAGTTTTGAGTTAAACGTATTCGAGTTCCCTGCGACGTCTCGAAGAGTGTTTTAAAGAGTAAATATTGAATCTTTGAATGAAATTACCTCAATCAAGGTACCTATTATGTCACTAGACTTTTTTAATGTATAAAGATTGAATATTTGTAAAGAACTACGAGTTTTGAGTTAAAGTTATTTGAGTTCCCTTTGACGTCACGAAGCGTGTTTTAATGAGTAAAGATTGAATCTTTGAACGAAATTATCTCAATCAATGTACCTATTATGTCAGTAGACCTTTTTAATGTATAAAGATGGAATCTTTGAAAAAAATGAGAGTATTGAGTTTAACTTATTCGAGTTACCTATGAAGTCGCGAAGAGTGTTTTAGTGACCAAAGATTGAATCTTCAAATGAAAATTCCTCAATACAGGAACCTATTATGTTACTAGATCTTTTTGATGTATAAAGATTGAAACTTTGAAAGAAAATTAGAGTTTTGAGTTAAACTTATTCGAGTTCCTTTTGACATCCCGAAGAGTGTTTTAATGAATAAAGATTGAATCTTTGAATGAAATTACCTCAATCGAGGTGCCTATTGAGTCACTAGAAATTTTTATTGTATAAAGACTGAATCTTTGAAAAGAAATGAGAGTTTTGAGTTAAAGTTATTCGAGTTCCCTTTGACGTCACAAAGAGTGTTTTAATGAGTAAAGATTGAATCTTTGAATGAAATTACCTCAATCAAGGTACCTATTCTGTCACTAAACCTTTTTAATGTATAAAGATTGAATCTTTGAAAGAACATGAGAGTTTTGAGTTCAACTTATTCGAGTTACCTTTGAAGTTGCGAAGAGTGTTTTAATGACTAAAGATTGAATCTTTGAATGAAAATACCTCAATGAAGGTACTTATTTTGTTAGTAGACCTTTTTAATGTATAAAGACTGTATCTTTGAAAGAAAATGAGAGTTTTGAGTTAAACTTATTCACGTTCCCTGTAACGTGCCAAAGAGTGTTTTAATGAGTAAGTATTGAATCTTTGAATGTAATTACCTCAATCAAGGTAGCTATTATGTCACTAGACCTTTTTAATGTACAAAGATTGAATCTTGGAAAGAAAGTGGGAGTTTTGAGTTTAACTTATTCGAGTTACCTATGAAGTCGCGAAGAGTGTTTTAATGAATAAAGATTGAATCTTTGAATGAAAACACCTCAATAAAGGTACCTATTATGTTACTAGACCTTTTTAATATCTAAAGATTGAATCTTTGGAATAAAATGATAGTTCTGAGTTCAACTTATTCGATTTACCTATGAAGTCATGAACAGTGTTTTAATGACTAAATAATGAATCTTTGAATGAAAATACCTTAGTAAAGGTACCTATTATGTTACAAGACCTTTTTAATGTATAAAGATTGAATCTTGGAAAGAAAATGACTGTTTTGAGTTAAACTTATTCGAGTTCCATATGACATCCCGAAGAGTATTTCAACGAGTAAAGATTGAACCTTTGATTGAAATTACTTGAATCAAGGGACTTATTTTTGTCCCTGGACCTTTTATATATAAAGATTGAATCTTTAAAAAGAAATGAGAGTTATGAGTTAAACCTATCCGAGTTCCCTATGACGTCCCGAATAGTGTTTTAACGCGTAAGGACTGAATCTTTGTATGAAATTACCTCAATAGAGGTACTTATTATGTCACTAGACCTTTTTAATGCATAAAGGTTTAATCTTTGAAAGAAAATGAGAGTTTTGAGTTAAACATATTCGAGTTCCCTGCGACGTCTCAAAGAGTGTTTTAAAGAGTAAATATTGAATCTTTGAATGAAATTACCTCAATCAAGGTACCTATTATGTCACTAGACCTTTTTAATGTATAAAGATTGAATATTTGTAAAGAACTACGAGTTTTGAGTTAAAGTTATTTGAGTTCCCTTTGACGTCACGAAGCGTGTTTTAATGAGTAAAGATTGAATCTTTGAACGAAATTATCTCAATCAATGTACCTATTATGTTAGTAGACCTTTTTAATGTATAAAGATGGAATCTTTGAAAAAAATGAGAGTATTTTAATGACCTTTTTAACTTATTCGAGTTACCTATGAAGTCGCGAAGAGTGTTTTAATGACCAAAGATTGAATCTTTGAATGAAAATTCCTCAATACAGGAACCTATTATGTTACAACATCTTTTTGATGTATAAAGATTGAATCTTTGAAAAAAAATTAGAGTTTTGAGTTAAACTTATTCGAGTTCCTTTTGACATCCCGAAGAGTGTTTTAATGAATAAAGATTGAATCTTTGAATGAAATTACCTCAATCGAGGTACCTATTAAGTCACTAGAAATTTTGATTGTGTAAAGATTGAATCTTTGAAAAGATATGAGAGTTTTGAGTTAAAGTTATTCGAGTTCCCTTTGACGTCACGAAGAGTATTTTAATGAGTAAAGATTGAATCTTTGAATGAAATTACCTCAATCAAGGTACCTATTCTACCACTAGACCTTTGTAATGTATAAAGATTGAATCTTTGAAAGAAAATGAGTGTTTTGAGTTTAACTTATTCGAGTTACCAATGAAATCGCGAAGAGTGTTTTAATGACTGAAGATTGAATCTTTGAATGAAAAATACCACAATAAAGGTACTAATTCTGTTAATAGACCTTTCCAATGTATAAAGATTGAATCTTTGAAAGAAAATGAGATTTTTGAGTTAAACTTATTCGAGTTCCCTGTAACGTCCCGAAGAGTGTTTTAATGAGTAAAGATTGAATCATTGAATGAAATTACCTCAATCAAGGTAGCTATTACATCACTAGACCTTTTTAATTTTTAAAGATTGACGTGTTGAAAAGAAATTAGTGTTTCGAGTTAAAGTTATTCAAGTTCCCTTTGACGTCACGAAGAGTGTTTTAATGAGTAAAGATTGAATCTTTGAATGAAATTACCTCAATCAAGGTACCTATTCTGTCACTAAACCTTTTTAATGTATAAAGATTGAATCTTTGAAAGAACATGGGAGTTTTGAGTTCAACTTATTCGAGTTACCTATGAAGTTGCGAAGAATGTTTTAATGACTAAAGATTGAACCTTTGAATGAAAATACTTCAATAAAGGTACTTATTTTGTTAGTAGACCTTTTTATTGTATAAAGACTGTATCTTTGAAAGAAAATGAGAGTTTTGAGTTAAACTTATTCATGTTCCCTGTAACGTCCCGAAGAGTGTTTTAATGAGTAAATATTGAATCTTTGAGTGTAATTACCTCAATCAAGGTAGCTATTATGTCACTAGACCTTTTTAATGTACAAAGATTGAATCTTGGAAAGAAAGTGAGAGTTTTGAGTTTAACTTATTCGAGTTACCTATGAAGTCGCGAAGAGTGTTTTAATGAATAAAGATTGAATCTTTGAATGAAAACACCTCAATAAAGGTACCTATTATGTTACTAGACCTTTTTAATGTCTAAAGATTGAATCTTTGGAATAAAATGATAGTTCTGAGTTCAACTTATTCGATTTACCTGTGAAGTCGTGAACAGTGTTTTAATGACTAAATAATGAATCTTTGAATGAAAATACCTTAGTAAAGGTACCTATTATGTTATAAGACCTTTTTAATGTATAAAGATTGAATCTTGGAAAGAAAATGACTGTTTTGAGTTAAACTTATTCGAGTTCCCTATGACATCCCGAAGAGTATTTCAACGAGTAAAGATTGAATCTTTGAATAAAATTACTTGAATCAAGGGACTTATTTTGTCCCTGGACCTTTTATATATAAAGATTGAATCCTTAAAAAGAAATGAGCGTTATGAGTTAAACCTATCCGAGTTCCCTATGACGTCCCGAATAGTGTTTTAACGCGTAAGATTGAATCTTTGTATGAAATTACCTCAATAGAGGTACTTATTATATCACTAGACCTTTTTAATGTATAAAGGTTCAAGCTTTGAAAGAAAATGAGAGTTTTGAGTTAAACATATTCGAGTTCCCTGCGACGTCTCGAAGAATGTTTTAAAGAGTAAATATTGAATCTTTGAATGAAATTACCTCAATCAAGGTACCTATTATGTCACTAGACCTTTTTAATGTATAAAGATTGAATATTTGTAAAAAAACTACGAGTTTTGAGTTAAAGTTATTTGAGTTCCCTTTGACGTCACGAAGCGTGTTTTAATGAGTAATGATTGAATCTTTGAACGAAATTATCTCAATCAATGTACCTATTATGTCAGTAGACCTTTTTAATGTATAAAGATGGAATCTTTGAAAGAAAATGAGAGTTTTGAGTTAAACATATTCGAGTTCCCTGCGACGTCTCGAAGAGTGTTTTAAAGAGTAAATGTTGAATCTTTGAATGAAATTACCTCAATCAAGGTACCTATTATGTCACTAGACCTTTTTAATGTATAAAGATTGAATATTTGTAAAGAACTACGAGTTTTGAGTTAAAGTTATTTGAGTTCCCTTTGACGTCACGAAGCGTGTTTTAATGAGTAAAGATTAAATCTTTGAACGAAATTATCTCAATCAATGTACCTTTTATGTCAGTAGACCTTTTTAATGTATAAAATGAGAAAAATGAGAGTACTGAGTTTAACTTATTCGAGTTACCTATGAAGTCGCGAAGAGTGTTTTAATGACCAAAGATTAAATCTTCAAATGAAAATTCCTCAATATAGGAACCAATTATGTTACTAGATCTTTTTGATGTATAAAGATTGAATCTTTGAAAGAAAATTAGAGTTGTGAGTTAAACTTATTCGAGTTCCTTTTGACATCCCGAAGAGTGTTTTAATGAATAAAGATTGAATCTTTGAATGAAATTACCTCAATCGAGGTACCTATTAAGTCACTAGAAATTTTGATTGTATAAAGATTGAATCTTTGAAAAGAAATGAGAGTTTTGAGTTAAAGTTATTCGAGTTCCCTTTGACGTCACGAAGAGTGTTTTAATGAGTAAAGATACCTTTTACCACAATCAAGGTACCTATTCTACCACTAGACCTTTGTAATGTATAAATATTAAATCTTTGAACGAAAATGAGTGTTTTGAGTTTAACTTATTCGAGTTACCTATGAAATTGCGAAGAGTGTTTTAATGACTAAAGATTGATTCTTTGAATGAAAAATACCACAACAAAGGTACCAATTCTGTTACTAGACCTTTCCAATGTATAAAGATTGAATCTTTGAAAGAAAATTAGATTTTTGAGTTAAACTTATTCGAGTTCCCTGTAACGTCCCGAAGAGTGTTTTAATGAGTGAAGATTGAATCATTGAATGAAATTACCTCAATCAAGGTAGCTATTACACCACTAGACCTTTTTAATTTATAAAGATTGACGTTTTGAAAAGAAATGAGTGTTTCTAGTTAAAGTTATTCAAGTTCCCTTTGACGTCAAGAAGAGTATTTCAACGAGTAAAGATTGAATCTTTGATTGAAATTACTTGAATCAAAGGGACTTATTTTGTCCCTGGACCTTTTATATATAAAGATTGAATCTTTAAAAAGAAATGAGCGTTATGAGTTAAACCTATCCGAGTTCCCTATGACGTCCCGAATAGTGTTTTAACGCGTAAGGATTGAATCTTTGTATGAAATTACCTCAATAGAGGTACTTATTATGTCACTAGACCTTTTTAATGTATAAAGGTTTAATCTTTGAAAGAAAATGAGAGTTTTGAGTTAAACATATTCGAGTTCCCTGCGATGTCTCGAAGAGTGTTTTAAAGAGTAAATATTGAATCTTTGAATGAAATTACCCCAATCAAGGTACCTATTATGTCACTAGACCTTTTTAATGTATAAAGATTGACTATTTGTAAAGAACTAATAGTTTTGAGTTGAAGTTATTTGAGTTCCCTTTGACGTCACGAAGCGTGTTTTAATGAGTAAAGAGAGAATCTTTGAACGAAATTATCTGAATCAATGTACCTATTATGTCAGTAGACCTTTTTAATGTATGCAGTTGGAATCTTTGAAAAAATGGGAGTATTGAGTTTAACTTATTCGAGTTACCTATGAAGTCGCGAAGAGTGTTTTAATGACCAAAGATTGAATCTTCAAATGAAAATTCCTCAATACAGGAACCTATTATGTTACAAGATCTTTTTGATGTATGAAGATTGAACCTATGAAAGAAAATTAGAGTTTTGAGTTAAACTTATTCGAGTTCCTTTTGACATCCCGAAGAGTATTTTAATGAATAAAGATTGAATCTTTGAATGAAATTACCTCAATCGAGGTACCTATTAAGTTACTAGAAATTTTTATTGTATAAAGATTGAATCTTTGAAAAGAAATGAGAGTTTTGAGTTAAAGTTATTCGAGTTCGCTTTGACGTTACGAAGAGTGTTTTAATAAGTAAAGATTGAATCTTTGAATGAAATTACCTCAATCAAGGTACCTATTCTACCAGTAGACCTTTGTAATGTATAAAGATTGAATCTTTGAAAGAAAATTAGTGTTTTGAGTTTAACTTATTCGAGTTACCTATAAAATCGCGAAGAGTGTTTTAATGACTCAAGATTGAATCTTTGAATGAAAAATACCCCAATAAAGGTACCAATTCTGTTACTAGACCTTTCCAATGTATAAAGATTGAATCTTTGAAAGAAAATGAGATTTTTGAGTTAAACTTATTCGAGTTCCCTGTAACGTCCCGAAGAGTGTTTTAATGGGTGAAGATTGAATCATTGAATGAAATTACCTCAATCAAGGTAGCTATTACATCACTAGACCTTTTAAATTTATAAAGATTGACGTTTTGAAAAGAAATGAGTGTTTCGAGTTAAAGTTATTCAAGTTTCCTTTGACGTCACGAAGAGTGTTTTAATGAGTAAAGATTGAATCTTTGAATGAAATTACCTCAATCAAGGAACCTATTCTGTCACTAAACCTTTTTAATGTATAAAGATTGAATCTTTGAAAGGACATGAGAGTTTTGAGTTTAACTTATTCGAGTTACCTATGAAGTTGCGAAGAGTGTTTTAATGACTAAAGATTGAATCTTTGAATGAAAATACCTCAATAAAGGTACTTATTTTGTTAGTAGACCTTTTTAATGTATAAAGACTGTATCTTTGAAAGAAAATGAGAGTTTAGAGTTAAACTTATTCACGTTCCCTGTAACGTCCCAAAGAGTGTTTTAATGAGAAAGTATTGAATCTTTGAATGTAATTACCTCAATCAAGGTAGCTGTTATGTCACTAGACCTTTTTAATGTACAAAGATTGAATCTTGGAAAGAAAGTGAGAGTTTTGAGTTTAACTTATTCGAGTTACCTATGAAGTCGCGAAGAGTGTTTTAATGAATAAAGATTGAATCTTTGAATGAAAACACCTCAATAAAGGTACCTATTATGTTACTAGACCTTTTTAATGTCTAAAGATTGAATCTTTGGAATAAAATGATAGTTCTGAGTTCAACTTATTCGATTTACCTATAAAGTCGTGAACAGTGTTTTAATGACTAAATAATGAATCTTTGAATGAAAATACCTTAGTAAAGGTACCTATTATGTTACAAGACCTTTTTAATGTATAAAGATTGAATCTTGGAAAGAAAATGACTGTTTTGACTTAAACTTATTCGAGTTCCCTATGACATCCCGAAGAGTATTTCAACGAGTAAAGATTGAATCTTTGATTGAAATTACTTGAATCAAGGGACTTATTTTTGTCCCTGGACCTTTTATATATAAAGATTGAATCTTTAAAAAGAAATGAGCGTTATGAGTTAAACCTATCCGAGTTTCCTATGACGTCCCGAATAGTGTTTTAACGCGTAAGGACTGAATCTTTGTATGAAATTACCTCAATAGAGGTACTTATTATGTCACTAGACTTTTCTAATATATAAAGGTTTAATCTTTGAAAGAAAATGAGAGCTTTGAGTTAAACATATTCGAGTTCCCTGCGACGTCTCGAAGAGTGTTTTAAAGAGTAAATATTGAATCTTTGAATGAAATTACCTCAATCAAGGTACCTATTATGTCACTAGACCTTTTTAATGTATAAAGATTGAATATTTGTTAAGAACTACGAGTTTTGAGTTAAAGTTATTTGAGTTCCCTTTGACGTCACGAGGCGTGTTTTAATGAGTAAAGATTGAATCTTTGAACGAATTATCTCAATCAATGTACCTTTTATGTCAGTAGACCTTTTTAATGTATAAAGATGGAATCTTTGAAAAAAATGAGAGTACTGAGTTTAACTTATTCGAGTTACCTATGAAGTCCCGAAGAGTGTTTTAATGACCAAAGATTAAATCTTTTTTATGAAAATTCCTCAATACAGGAACCAATTATGTTGCTAGATCTTTTTGATGTATAAAGATTGAATCTTTGAAAGAAAATTAGAGTTTTGAGTTAAACTTATTCGAGTTCCTTTTGACATCCCGAAGAGTGTTTTAATGAATAAAGATTGAATCTTTGAATGAAATTACCTCAATCGAGGTACCTATTAAGTCACTAGAAATTTTGATTGTATAAAGATTAAATCTTTGAAAAGAAATGAGAGTTTTGAGTTAAAGTTATTCGAGTTCTCTTTGACGTCACGAAGAGTGTTTTAATGAGTAAAATTGAATCTTTGAATGAAATTACCTCAATCAAGGTACCTATTCTACCACTAGACCTTTGTAATGTATAAAGATTGAATCTTTGAAAGAAAATGAGTGTTTTGAGTTTAACTTATTCGAGTTACCTATGAAATCGCGAAGAGTGTTTTAATGACTGAAGATTGATTCTTTGAATGAAAAATACCACATTGAAGGTACCAATTCTGTTACTAGACCTTTCCAATGTATAAAGATCGAATCTTTGAAAGAAAATTAGATTTTTGAATTAAACTTATTCGAGTTCCCTGTAACGTCCCGAAGAGTGTTTTAATGAGTGATGATTGATCATTGAATGAAATTACCTCAATCAAGGTAGCTATTACACCACTAGACCTTTTTAATTTATAAAGATTGACGTTTTGAAAAGAAATGAGTGTTTCGAGTTAAAGTTATTCAAGTTCCCTTTGACGTCACGAAGAGTATTTCAACGAGTAAAGATTAAATGTTTGATCGAAATTACTTGAATCAAAGGGACTTATTTTGTCCCTGGACCTTTTATATATAAAGATTGAATCTTTAAAAAGAAATGAGCGTTATGAGTTAAACCTATCCGAGTTCCCTATGACGTCCCGAATAGTGTTTTAACGCGTAAGGATTGAATCTTTGTATGAAATTACCTAAATAGAGGTACTTATTATGTCACTAGACCTTTTTAATGTATAAAGGTTTAATCTTTGAAAGCAAATGAGAGTTTTGAGTTAAACATATTCGAGTTCCTGCGACGTCTCGAAGAGTGTTTTAAAGAGTAAATATTGAATCTTTGAATGAAATTACCCCAATCAAGGTACCTATTATGTCACTAGACCTTTTTAATGTATAAAGATTGACTATTTGTAAAGAACTAATTGTTTTGAGTTAAAGTTATTTGAGTTCCCTTTGACATCACGAAGCGTGTTTTAATGAGTAAAGATAGAATCTTTGAACGAAATTAATTCAATCAATGTACCTATTATGTCAGTAAACCTTTTTAATGTATACAGATGGAATCTTTGAAAAAATGAGAGTATTGAGTTTAACTTATTCGAGTTACCTATGAAGTCGCGAAGAGTGTTTTAATGACCAAAGATTGAATCTTCAAATGAAAATTCTTCAATACAGGAACCTATTATATTACTAGATCTTTTTGATGTATAAAGATTGAATCTATGAAAGAAAATTAGAATTTTGAGTTAAACTTATTCGAGTTCCTTTTGACATCCCGAAGAGTATTTTAATGAATAAAGATTGAATCTTTGAATGAAATTACATCAATCGAGGTACCTATTAAGTCACTAGAAATTTTTATTGTATAAAGATTGAATCTTTGAAAAGATATGAGAGTTTTGAGTTAAAGTTATTCGAGTTCCCTTTGACGTCACGAAGAGTTTTTTAATGAGTAAAGATTGAATCTTTGAATGAAATTACCTCAATCAAGGTACCTATTCTACCACTAGACCTTTGTAATGTATAAAGATTGAATCTTTGAAAGAAAATGAGTGTTTTGAGTTTAACTTATTCGAGTTACCTATGAAATCGCGAAGAGTGTTTTAATGATTTTGGAAAGAAAATGACTGTTTTGAGTTAAACTTATTCGAGTTCCCTATGACATCCCGAAGAGTATTACAACGAGTAAAGATTGAATCTTTGATTGAAATTACTTGAATCAAGGGACTTATTTTTCCCTGGACCTTTTATATATAAAGATTGAATCTTTAAAAAGAAATGAGCGTTATGAGTTAAACCTATCCGAGTTCCCTATGACGTCCCGAATAGTGTTTTAACGCGTAAAGATTGAATCTTTGTGTGAAATTGTCTCAATAGAGATACTTATTATGTCACTAGACCTTTTTAATGTATAAAGGTTTAATCTTTGAAAGAAAATGAGAGTTTTGAGTTAAACATATTCGAGTTCCCTGCGACGTCTCGAAGAGTGTTTTAGAGAGTAAATATTGAATCTTTGAATGAAATTACCTCAATCAAGGTACCTATTATGTCACTAGACCTTTTTAATGTATAAAGATTGAATATTTGTAAAGAACTACGAGTTTTGAGTTAAAGTTATTTGAGTTCCCTTTGACGTCACGAAGCATGTTTTAATGAGTAAAGATTGAATTTTTGAACGAAATTATCTCAATCAGTGTATCTCTTATGTCAGTAGACCTTTTTAATGTATAAAGATGGAATCTTTGAAAAAAATGAGTGTATTGAGTTTAACTTATTCGAGTTACCTATGAAGTCGCGAAGAGTGTTTTAATGACCAAAGATTGAATCTTCAAATGAAAATTCCTCAATACGGGAACCTATTATGTTACTAGGTCATTTTGATGTATAAAGATTGAATCTTTGAAAGAAAATTAGAGTTTTGAGTTAAACTTATTAGAGTTCCTTTTGACATCCCGAAGAGTGTTTTAATGAATAAAGATTGAATCTTTGAATGAAATTACCTCAATCGAGGTACCTATTAAGTCACTAGAAATTTTTATTGTATAAAGATTGAATCTTTCAAAAGAAATGAGAGTTTTGAGTTAAAGTTATTCGAGTTCCCTTTGACGTCACGAAGAGTGTTTTAATGAGTAAAAATTGAATCTTTGAATGAAATTACCTCAATCAAGGTACCTATTCTACCACTAGACCTTTGTAATGTATAAAGATTGAATCTTTGAAAGAAAATGAGTGTTTTGAGTTTAACTTATTCGAGTTACCTATGAAATCGCGAAGAGTGTTTTAATGACTGAAGATTGAATCTTTGAATGAAAAATACTACAAAAAAGGTACCAATTCTGTTACTAGACCTTTCCAATGTATAAAGATTGAATCTTAGAAAGAAAATTAGATTTTTGAGTTAAACTTATTCGAGTTCCCTGTAATGTCCCGAAGAGTGTTTTAATGAGTAAAGATTGAATCATTGAATGAATTTACCTCAATCAAGGTAGCTATTACATCACTAGACCTTTTTAATTTATAAAGATTGACGTTTTGAAAAGAAATGAGTGTTTCGAGTTAAAGTTATTCAAGTTCCCTTTGACGTCACGAAGAGTGTTTTAATGAGTAAAGATTGAATCTTTAAATGAAATTACCTCAATCAAGGGACCTATTCTGTCACTAAACCTTTTTAATATATAAAGATTGAATCTTTGAAAGAACATGAGAGTTTTGAGTTCAACTTATTCGAGCAACCTATGAAGTTGCGAAGAGTGTTTTAATGACTAAAGATTGAACCTTTGAATGAAAATACCTCAATAAAGGTACTTATTTTGTTAGTAGACCTTTTTAATTTATAAAGACTGTATCTTTGAAAGAAAATGAGAATTTTGAGTTAAACATATTCACGTTCCCTGTAACGTCCCAAAGAGTGTTTTAATGAGTAAATATTGAATCTTTGAATGTAATTACCTCAATCAAGGTAGCTATTATGTCACTAGACCTTTTTAATGTACAAAGATTGAATCTTGGAAAGAAAGTGAGAGTTCTGAATTTAACTTATTCGAGTTACCTATGAAGTCGCGAAGAGTGTTTTAATGAATAAAGATTGAATCTTTGAATGAAAACACCTCAATAAAGGTACCTATTATGTTTCTAGACCTTTTTAATGTCTAAAGATTGAATCTTTGGAATACAATGATAGTTCTGAGTTCAACTTATTCTATTTACCTATGAAGTCGTGAACAGTGTTTTAATGACTAAATAATGAATCTTTGAATGAAAATACCTTAGTAAAGGTACCTATTATGTTACAAGACCTTTTTAATGTATAAAGATTGAATCTTGGAAAGAAAATGACTGTTTTGAGTTAAACTTATTCGAGTTCCCTATGACATCCCGAAGAGTATTTCAACGAGTAAAGATTGAATCTTTGATTGAAACTACTTGAATAAAGGGACTTATTTTGTCCCTAGACCTTTTATGTATAACGATTGAATCTTTAAAAAGAAATGAGCGTTATGAGTTAAACCTATCCGAGTTCCCTATGACGTCCCGAATAGTGTTTTAACGCGTAAGGATTGAATCTTTGTATGAAATTACCTCAATAGAGGTACTTATTATGTCACTAGACCTTTTTAATGTATAAAGGTTTAATCTTTGAAAGAAAATAAGAGTTTTGAGTTAAACATATTCGAGTTCCCTGCGACGTCTCGAAGAGTGTTTTAAAGAGTAAATATTGAATCTTTGAATGAAATTACCTCAATCAAGGTACCTGTTATGTCACTAGACCTTTTTAATGTATAAAGATTGAATATTTGTAAAGAACTAAGAGTTTTGAGTTAAAGTTATTTGAGTTCCCTTTGACGTCACGAAGCGTGTTTTAATGAGTAAAGATAGAATCTTTGAACGAAATTATCTCAATCAATGTACCTATTATGTCAGTAGACCTTTTTAATGTATAAAGATGGAATCTTTGAAAAAAATGAGAGTATTGAGTTTAACTTATTCGAGTTACTATGAAGTCGCGAAGAGTGTTTTAATGACCAAAGATTGAATCTTCAAATGAAAATTCCTCAATACAGGAACCTATTATGTTACTAGATCTTTTTAATGTATAAAGATTGAATCTATGAAAGAAAATTAGAGTTTTGAGTTAAACTTATTCGAGTTCCTTTTCACATCCCGAAGAGTGTTTTAATGAATAAAGATTGAATCTTTCAAATGAAATTACCTCAATCGAGGTACCTATTAAGTCACTAGAAATTTTTATTGTATAAATATTGAATCTTTGAAAAGAAATGAGAGTTTTGAGTTAAAGTTATTCGAGTTCCCCTTGACGTCACGAAGAGTGTTTTAATGAGTAAAGATTGAATCTTTGAATGAAATTACCTCAATCAAGGTACCTATTCTACCACTAGACCTTTGTAATGTATAAAGATTGAATCTTTGAAAGAAAATGAGTGTTTTGAGTTTAACTTATTCGAGTTACCTATGAAATCGTGAAGAGTGTTTTAATGACTGAAGATTGAATCTTTGAATGAAAAATAGCACAATAAAGGTACCAATTCTGTTACTAGACCTTTCCAATGTATAAAGATTGAATTTTTGAAAGAAAATGAGATTTTTGAGTTAAACTTATTCGAGTTCCCTGTAACGTCCCGAAAAGTGTTTTAATGAGTAAAGATTGAATCATTGAATGAAATTTCCTCAATCAAGGTAGCTATTACATCACTAGACCTTTTTAATTTATAAAGATTGACGTGTTGAAAAGAAATGAGTGTTTCGAGTTAAAGTTATTCAAGTTCCCTTTGACGTCACGAAGAGTGTTTTAATGAGTAAAGATTGAATCTTTGAATGAAATTACCTCAATCAAGGTACCTATTCTGTCACTAAACCTTTTTAATGTATAAAGTTTGAATCTTTGAAAGAACATGAGAGTTTTGAGTTCAACTTATTCGTGTTACCTATGAAGTTGCGAAGAGTGTTTTAATGACTAAAGATTGAATCTTTGAATGAAAATACCTCGATAAAGGTACTTATTTTGTTAGTAGACCTTTTTAATGTATAAAGACTGTATCTTTGAAAGAAAATGAGAGTTTTGAGTTAAACTTATTCACGTTCCCTGTAACGTCCCAAAGAGTGTTTTAATGAGTAAATACTGAATCTTTGAATGTAATTACCTCAATCAAGGTAGCTATTATGTCACTAGACCTTTTTAATGTACAAAGATTGAATCTTGGAAAGAAAGTGAGAGTTTTGAGTTTAACTTATTCGAGTTACCTATGAAGTCGCGAAGAGTGTTTTAATGAATAAAGATTGAATCTTTGAATGAAAACACCTCAATAAAGGTACCTATTATGTTACTAGACCTTTTTAATGTCTAAAGATTGAATCTTTGGAATAAAATGAAGTCGTGAACAGTGTTTTAATGACTAAATAATGAATCTTTGAATGAAAATACCTTAGTAAAGGTACCTATTATGTTACAAGACCTTTTTAATGTATAAAGATTGAATCTTGGAAAGAAAATGATTGTTTTGAGTTAAACTTATTCGAGTTCCCTATGACATCCCGAAGAGTATTACAACGAGTAAAGATTGAATCTTTGATTGAAATTACTTGAATCAAAGGACTTATTTTTCCCTGGACCTTTTATATATAAAGATTGAATCTTTAAAAAGAAATGAGCGTTATGAGTTAAACCTATCCGAGTTCCCTATGACATCCCGAATAGTGTTTTAACGCGTAAAGATTGAATCTTTGTATGAAATTACCTCAATAGAGGTACTTATTATGTCACTAGACCTTTTTAATGTATAAAGGTTTAATCTTTGAAAGAAAATGAGAGTTTTGAGTTAAACATATTCGAGTTCCCTGCGACGTCTCGAAGAGTGTTTTAGAGAGTAAATATTGAATCTTTGAATGAAATTACCTCAATCAAGGTACCTATTATGTCACTAGACCTTTTTAATGTATAAAGATTGAATATTTGTAAAGAACTACGAGTTTTGAGTTAAAGTTATTTGAGTTCCCTTTGACGTCACGAAGCGTGTTTAAATGAGTAAAGATTGAATCTTTGAACGAAATCATCTCAATCAATGTACCTATTATGACAGTAGACCTTTTTAATGTATAAAGACGGAATCTTTGAAAAAAATGAGAGTATTGAGTTTAACTTATTCGAGTTACCTATGAAGTCGCGAAGAGTGTTTTATTGACCAAAGATTGAATCTTCAAATGAAAATTCCTCTATACGGGAACCTATTATGTTACTAGATCTTTTTGATGTATAAAGATTGAATCTTTGAAAGAAAATTAGAGTTTTGAGTTAAACTTATTCGAGTTCCTTTTGACATCCCTAAGAGTGTTTTAATGAATAAAGATTGAATCTTTGAATGAAATTACCTCAATCAAGGTACCTATTATACCACTAGACCTTTGTAATGTATAAAGATTGAATCTTTGAAAGAAAATGAGTGTTTTGAGTTTAACTTATTCGAGTTACCTATGAAATCGCGAAGAGTGTTTTAATGACTGAAGATTGAATCTTTGAATGAAAAATACTACAAAAAAGGTACCAATTCTGTTACTAGACCTTTCCAATGTATAAAGATTGAATCTTAGAAAGAAAATTAGATTTTTGAGTTAAACTTATCCGAGTTCCCTGTAACGTCCCGAAGAGTGTTTTAATGAGTAAAGATTGAATCATTGAATGAATTTTCCTCAATCAAGGTAGCTATTACATCACTAGACCTTTTTAATTTATAAAGATTGACGTTTTGAAAAGAAATGAGTGTTTCGAGTAAAAGTTATTTAAGTTCCCTTTGACGTCACGAAGAGTGTTTTAATGAGTAAAGATTGAATCTTTAAATGAAATTACCTCAATCAAGGGACCTATTCTGTCACTAAACCTTTTTAATATATAAAGATTGAATCTTTGAAAGAACATGAGAGTTTTGAGTTCAACTTATTCGAGCAACCTATGAAGTTGCGAAGAGTGTTTTAATGACTAAAGATTGAACCTTTGAATGAAAATACCTCAATAAAGGTACTTATTTTGTTAGTAGACCTTTTTAATTTATAAAGACTGTATCTTTGAAAGAAAATGAGAATTTTGAGTTAAACATAGTCACGTTCCCTGTAACGTCCCAAAGAGTGTTTTAATGAGTAAATATTGAATCTTTGAATGTAATTACCTCAATCAAGGTAGGTATTATGTCACTAGACCTTTTTAATGTACAAAGATTGAATCTTGGAAAGAAAGTGAGAGTTCTGAATTTAACTTATTCGAGTTACCTATGAAGTCGCGAAGAGTGTTTTAATGAATAAAGATTGAATCTTTGAATGAAAACACCTCAATAAAGGTACCTATTATGTTTCTAGACCTTTTTAATGTCTAAAGATTGAATCTTTGGAATACAATGATAGTTCTGAGTTCAACTTATTCGATTTACCTATGAAGTCGTGAACAGTGTTTTAATGACTAAATAATGAATCTTTGAATGAAAATACCTTAGTAAAGGTACCTATTATGTTACAAGACCTTTTTAATGTATAAAGATTGAATCTTGGAAAGAAAATGATTGTTTTGAGTTAAACTTATTCGAGTTCCCTATGACATCCCGAAGAGTATTACAACGAGTAAAGATTGAATCTTTGATTGAAATTACTTGAATCAAAGGACTTATTTTTCCCTGGACCTTTTATATATAAAGATTGAATCTTTAAAAAGAAATGAGCGTTATGAGTTAAACCTATCCGAGTTCCCTATGACATCCCGAATAGTGTTTTAACGCGTAAAGATTGAATCTTTGTATGAAATTACCTCAATAGAGGTACTTATTATGTCACTAGACCTTTTTAATGTATAAAGGTTTAATCTTTGAAAGAAAATGAGAGTTTTGAGTTAAACATATTCGAGTTCCCTGCGACGTCTCGAAGAGTGTTTTAGAGAGTAAATATTGAATCTTTGAATGAAATTACCTCAATCAAGGTACCTATTATGTCACTAGACCTTTTTAATGTATAAAGATTGAATATTTGTAAAGAACTACGAGTTTTGAGTTAAAGTTATTTGAGTTCCCTTTGACGTCACGAAGCGTGTTTTAATGAGTAAAGATTGAATCTTTGAACGAAATCATCTCAATCAATGTACCTATTATGACAGTAGACCTTTTTAATGTATAAAGATGGAATCTTTGAAAAAAATGAGAGTATTGAGTTTAACTTATTCGAGTTACCTATGAAGTCGCGAAGAGTGTTTTATTGACCAAAGATTGATTCTTCAAATGAAAATTCCTCTATACGGGAACCTATTATGTTACTAGATCTTTTTGATGTATAAAGATTGAATCTTTGAAAGAAAATTAGAGTTTTGAGTTAAACTTATTCGAGTTCCTTTTGACATCCCTAAGAGTGTTTTAATGAATAAAGATTGAATCTTTGAATGAAATTACCTCAATCAAGGTACCTATTCTACCACTAGACCTTTGTAATGTATAAAGATTGAATCTTTGAAAGAAAATGAGTGTTTTGAGTTTAACTTATTCGAGTTACCTATGAAATCGCGAAGAGTGTTTTAATGACTGAAGATTGAATCTTTGAATGAAAAATACTACAAAAAAGGTACCAATTCTGTTACTAGACCTTTCCAATGTATAAAGATTGAATCTTAGAAAGAAAATTAGATTTTTGAGTTAAACTTATCCGAGTTCCCTGTAACGTCCCGAAGAGTGTTTTAATGAGTAAAGATTGAATCATTGAATGAATTTTCCTCAATCAAGGTAGCTATTACATCACTAGACCTTTTTAATTTATAAAGATTGACGTTTTGAAAAGAAATGAGTGTTTCGAGTAAAAGTTATTTAAGTTCCCTTTGACGTCACGAAGAGTGTTTTAATGAGTAAAGATTGAATCTTTAAATGAAATTACCTCAATCAAGGGACCTATTCTGTCACTAAACCTTTTTAATATATAAAGATTGAATCTTTGAAAGAACATGAGAGTTTTGAGTTCAACTTATTCGAGCAACCTATGAAGTTGCGAAGAGTGTTTTAATGACTAAAGATTGAACCTTTGAATGAAAATACCTCAATAAAGGTACTTATTTTGTTAGTAGACCTTTTTAATTTATAAAGACTGTATCTTTGAAAGAAAATGAGAATTTTGAGTTAAACATAGTCACGTTCCCTGTAACGTCCCAAAGAGTGTTTTAATGAGTAAATATTGAATCTTTGAATGTAATTACCTCAATCAAGGTAGCTATTATGTCACTAGACCTTTTTAATGTACAAAGATTGAATCTTGGAAAGAAAGTGAGAGTTCTGAATTTAACTTATTCGAGTTACCTATGAAGTCGCGAAGAGTGTTTTAATGAATAAAGATTGAATCTTTGAATGAAAACACCTCAATAAAGGTACCTATTATGTTTCTAGACCTTTTTAATGTCTAAAGATTGAATCTTTGGAATACAATGATAGTTCTGAGTTCAACTTATTCGATTTACCTATGAAGTCGTGAACAGTGTTTTAATGACTAAATAATGAATCTTTGAATGAAAATACCTTAGTAAAGGTACCTATTATGTTACAAGACCTTTTTAATGTATAAAGATTGAATCTTGGAAAGAAAATGACTGTTTTGAGTTAAACTTATTCGAGTTCCCTATGACATCCCGAAGAGTATTTCAACGAGTAAAGATTGAATCTTTGATTGAAACTACTTGAATAAAGGGACTTATTTTGTCCCTAGACCTTTTATATATAACGATTGAATCTTTAAAAAGAAATGAGCGTTATGAGTTAAACCTATCCGAGTTCCCTATGACGTCCCGAATAGTGTTTTAACGCGTAAGGATTGAATCTTTGTATGAAATTACCTCAATAGAGGTACTTATTATGTCACTAGACCTTTTTAATGTATAAAGGTTTAATCTTTGAAAGAAAATAAGAGTTTTGAGTTAAACATATTCGAGTTCCCTGCGACGTCTCGAAGAGTGTTTTAAAGAGTAAATATTGAATCTTTGAATGAAATTACCTCAATCAAGGTACCTGTTATGTCACTAGACCTTTTTAATGTATAAAGATTGAATATTTGTAAAGAACTAAGAGTTTTGAGTTAAAGTTATTTGAGTCCCCTTTGACGTCACGAAGCGTGTTTTAATGAGTAAAGATAAAATCTTTGAACGAAATTGTCTCAATCAATGTACCTATTATGTCAGTAGACCTTTTTAATGTATAAAGATGGAATCTTTGAAAAAAATGAGAGTATTGAGTTTAACTTATTCGAGTTACCTATGAAGTCGCGAAGAGTGTTTTAATGACCAAAGATTGAATGAAAATTCCTCAATACAGGAACCTATTATGTTACTAGATCTTTTTAATGTATAAAGATTGAATCTATGAAAGAAAATTAGAGTTTTGAGTTAAACTTATTCGAGTTCCTTTTCACATCCCGAAGAGTGTTTTAATGAATAAAGATTGAATCTTTCAAATGAAATTACCTCAATCGAGGTACCTATTAAGTCACTAGAAATTTTTATTGTATAAAGATTGAATCTTTGAAAAGAAATGAGAGTTTTGAGTTAAAGTTATTCGAGTTCCCCTTGACGTCACGAAGAGTGTTTTAATGAGTAAAGATTGAATCTTTGAATGAAATTACCTCAATCAAGGTACCTACTCTACCACTAGACCTTTGTAATGTATAAAGATTGAATCTTTGAAAGAAAATGAGTGTTTTGAGTTTAACTTATTCGAGTTACCTATGAAATCGCGAAGAGTGTTTTAATGACTGAAGATTGAATCTTTGAATGAAAAATACCACAATAAAGGTACCAATTCTGTTACTAGACCTTTCCAATGTATAAAGATTGAATCTTTGAAAGAAAATGAGATTTTTGAGTTAAACTTATTCGAGTTCCCTGTAACGTCCCGAAAAGTGTTTTAATGAGTAAAGATTGAATCATTGAATGAAATTTCCTTAATCAAGGTAGCTATTACATCACTAGACCTTTTTAATTTATAAAGATTGACGTGTTGAAAAGAAATGAGTGTTTCGAGTTAAAGTTATTCAAGTTCCCTTTGACGTCACGAAGAGTGTTTTAATGAGTAAAGATTGAATCTTTGAATGAAATTACCTCAATCAAGGTACCTATTCTGTCACTAAACCTTTTTAATGTATAAAGTTTGAATCTTTGAAAGAACATGAGAGTTTTGAGTTCAACTTATTCGTGTTACCTATGAAGTTGCGAAGAGTGTTTTAATGACTAAAGATTGAATATTTGAATGAAAATACCTCGATAAAGGTACTTATTTTGTTAGTAGACCTTTTTAATGTATAAAGACTGTATCTTTGAAAGAAAATGAGAGTTTTGAGTTAAACTTATTCACGTTCCCTGTAACGTCCCAAAGAGTGTTTTAATGAGTAAATACTGAATCTTTGAATGTAATTACCTCAATCAAGGTAGCTATTATGTCACTAGACCTTTTTAATGTACAAAGATTGAATCTTGGAAAGAAAGTGAGAGTTTTGAGTTTAACTTATTCGAGTTACCTATGAAGTCGCGAAGAGTGTTTTAATGAATAAAGATTGAATCTTTGAATGAAAACACCTCAATAAAGGTACCTATTATGTTACTAGACCTTTTTAATGTCTAAAGATTGAATCTTTGGAATAAAATGAAGTCGTGAACAGTGTTTTAATGACTAAATAACGAATCTTTGAATGAAAATACCTTAGTAAAGGTACCTATTATGTTACAAGACCTTTTTAATGTATAAAGATTGAATCTTGGAAAGAAAATGATTGTTTTGAGTTAAACTTATTCGAGTTCCCTATGACATCCCGAAGAGTATTACAACGAGTAAAGATTGAATCTTTGATTGAAATTACTTGAATCAAAGGACTTATTTTTCCCTGGACCTTTTATATATAAAGATTGAATCTTTAAAAAGAAATGAGCGTTATGAGTTAAACCTATCCGAGTTCCCTATGACGTCCCGAATAGTGTTTTAACGCGTAAAGATTGAATCTTTGTATGAAATTACCTCAATAGAGGTACTTATTATGTCACTAGACCTTTTTAATGTATAAAGGTTTAATCTTTGAAAGAAAATGAGAGTTTTGAGTTAAACATATTCGAGTTCCCTGCGACGTCTCGAAGAGTGTTTTAGAGAGTAAATATTGAATCTTTGAATGAAATTACCTCAATCAAGGTACCTATTATGTCACTAGACCTTTTTAATGTATAAAGATTGAATATTTGTAAAGAACTACGAGTTTTGAGTTAAAGTTATTTGAGTTCCCTTTGACGTCACGAAGCGTGTTTTAATGAGTAAAGATTGAATCTTTGAACGAAATCATCTCAATCAGTGTACCTATTATGTCAGTAGACCTTTTTAATGTATAAAGACGGAATCTTTGAAAAAAATGAGAGTATTGAGTTTAACTTATTCGAGTTACCTATGAAGTCGCGAAGAGTGTTTTATTGACCAAAGATTGAATCTTCAAATGAAAATTCCTCTATACGGGAACCTATTATGTTACTAGATCTTTTTGATGTATAAAGATTGAATCTTTGAAAGAAAATTAGAGTTTTGAGTTAAACTTATTCGAGTTCCTTTTGACATCCCTAAGAGTGTTTTAATGAATAAAGATTGAATCTTTGAATGAAATTACCTCAATCGAGGTACCTATTAAGTCACTAGAAATTTTTACTGTATAAAGACTGAATCTTTGAAAAGAAATGAGAGTTTTGAGTTAAAGTTATTCGAGTTCCCTTTGACGTCACGAAGAGTGTTTTAATGAGTAAAGATTGAATCTTTGAATGAAATTACCTCAATCAAGGTACCTATTCTACCACTGGACCTTTGTAATGTATAAAGATTGAATCTTTGAAAGAAAATGAGTGTTTTGAGTTTAACTTATTCGAGTTACCTATGAAATCGCGAAAAGTGTTTTAATGACTGAAGATGGAATCTTTGAATGAAAAATACCACAATAAAGGTACCAATTCTGTTACTGGACCTTTCCAATGTATAAAGATTGAATCTTTGAAAGAAAATTAGATTTTTGAGTTAAACTTATTCGAGTTCCCTGTAACGTCCCGAAGAGTGTTTTAATGAGTAAAGATTGAATCTTTGAATTGAATTACCTCAATCGAGGTACCTATTAAGTCACTAGAATTTTTTATTGTATAAGCATTGAATCTTTGAAAAGAAATGAGAGTTTTGAGTTAAAGTTATTCGAGTTCCCTTTGACGTCACGAAGAGTGTTTTAATGAGTAAAGATTGAATCTTTGAATTAAATTACCTCAATCAAGGGACCTATTCTGTCACTAAACCTTTTTAATGTATAAAGATTGAATCTTTGAAAGAACATGAGAGTTTTGAGTTCAACTCATTCGAGCTACCTATGAAGTTGCGAAGAGTGTTTTAATGACTAAAGATTGAACCTTTGAATGAAAATACTTCAATAAAGGTACTTATTTTGTTAGTAGACCTTTTTATTGTATAAAGACTGTATCTTTGAAAGAAAATGAGAGTTTTGAGTTAAACTTATTCATGTTCCCTGTAACGTCCCAAAGAGTGTTTTAATGAGTAAATATTGAATCTTTGAATGTAATTATCTTAATCAAGGTAGCTATTATGTCACTAGACCTTTTTAATGTACAAAGATTGAATCTTGGAAAGAAAGTGAGAGTTTTGAGTTTAACTTATTCGAGTTGCCTATGAAGTCGCGAAGAGTGTTTTAATGAATAAAGATTCAATCTTTGAATGAAAACACCTCAATAAAGGTACCTATTATGTTACTAGACCTTTTTAATGTCTAAAGATTGAATCTTTGGAATAAAATGATAGTTCTGAGTTCAACTTATTCGATTTACCTGTGAAGTCGTGAACAGTGTTTTAATGACTAAATAATGAATCTTTGAATGAAAATACCTTAGTAAAGGTACCTATTATGTTACAAGACCTTTTTAATGTATAAAGATTGAATCTTGGAAAGAAAATGAATATTTTGAGTTAAACTTATTCGAGTTCCCTATGACATCCCGAAGAGTATTTTAACGAGTAAAGATTGAATCTTTGATTGAAATTACTTGAATCAAGGGACTTATTTTGTCCCTGGACCATTTATATATAAAGATTGAATCTTTAAAAAGAAATCAGAGTTATGAGTTAAACCTATCCGAGTTCCCTATGACGTCCCGAATAGTGTTTTAACGCGTAAGGATTGAATCTTTGTATGAAATTACCTCAATAGAGGTACTTATTATGTCATTAGACCTTTTTAATGTATAAAGGTTTAATCTTTGAAAGAAAATGAGAGTTTTGAGTTAAACATATTCGAGTTCCCTGCGACGTCTCGAAGAGTGTTTTAGAGAGTAAATATTGAATCTTTGAATGAAATTACCTCAATCAAGGTACTTATTATGTCACTAGACCTTTTTAATGTATAAAGATTGAATATTTGTAAAGAACTACGAGTTTTGAGTTAAAGTTATTTGAGTTCCCTTTGACGTCACGAAGCGTGTTTTAATGAGTAAAGATTGAATCTTTGAACAAAATTATCTCAATCAATGTACCTATTATGTCAGTAGACCTTTTTAATGTATAAAGATGGAATCTTTGAAAAAAATGAGAGTATTTTAATGACCATTTTAACTTATTCGAGTTACCTATGAAGTCGCGAAGAGTGTTTTAATGACCAAAGATTGAATCTTTGAATGAAAATTCCTCAATACAGGAACCTATTATGTTACTACATCTTTTTGATGTATAAAGATTGAATCTTTGAAAAAAAATTAAAGTTTTGAGTTAAACTTATTCGAGTTCCTTTTGACATCCCGAAGAGTGTTTTAATGAATAAAGATTGAATCTTTGAATGAAATTACCTCAATCGAGGTACCTATTAAGTCACTAGAAATTTTGATTGTGTAAAGATTGAATCTTTGAAAAGATATGAGAGTTTTGAGTTAAAGTTATTCGAGTTCCCTTTGACGTCACGAAGTGTATTTTAATGAGTAAAGACTGAATCTTTGAATGAAATTACCTCAATCAAGGTACCTATTCTACCACTAGACCTTTGTAATGTATAAAGATTGAATCTTTGAAAGAAAATGAGTGTTTTGAGTTTAACTTATTCGAGTTACCAATGAAATCGCGAAGAGTGTTTTAATAACTGAAGATTGAATCTTTGAATGAAAAATACCACAATAAAGGTACCAATTCTGTTACTAGACCTTTCCAATGTATAAAGATTGAATCTTTGAAAGAAAATGAGATTTTTGAGTTAGACTTATTCGAGTTCCCTGTAACGTCCCGAAGAGTGTTTTAATGAGTAAAGATTGTATCATTGAATGAAATTACCTCAATCAAGGTAGCTATTACATCACTAGACCTTTTTAATTTATAAAGATTGACGTGTTGAAAAGAAATGAGTGTTTCGAGTTAAAGTTATTCAAGTTCCCTTTGACGTCACGAAGAGTGTTTTAATGAGTAAAGATTGAATCTTTGAATGAAATTACCTCAATCAAGGTACCTATTCTGTCACTAAACCTTTTTAATGTATAAAGATTGAATCTTTAAAAGAACATGAGAGTTTTGAGTTCAACTTATTCGAGTTACCTATGAAGTTGCAAAGAATGTTTTAATGACTAAAGATTGAACCTTTGAATGAAAATACTTCAATAAAGGTACTTATTTTGTTAGTAGACCTTTTTATTGTATAAAGACTGTATCTTTGAAAGAAAATGAGAGTTTTGAGTTAAACTTATTCATGTTCCCTGTAACGTCCCGAAGAGTGTTTTAATGAGTAAATATTGAATCTTTGAGTGTAATTACCTCAATCAAGGTAGCTATTATGTGTGATACCCCTCGGATCCGAGACACGGGTTGATCAGGCCCAGGCCCAAACCCGAGGGAGTATCAAACAATTAATATTTTATAGTGAACACAGAATACAAAATGAATTAAGAAATGAAAGTTTAAAGCTGAAAAGAAACTAAAAGATAATCCTTAAATAATTAAATACTTAAATTTGATAAACCAAATATCCATAATTTGAACAACTCAGGAATCCATCTCTAGTGGACCCCTAATAAAAGTCTCACACTAAATGAAAGTAAAATAAAAGATAAAACCCAAATCCAAGATCTGGAACGAAACCCTACATCTTCGGTAGAATGGAAGATCGTCTCTGCTCTGCACGAACAAGCTCAAGCCTGGAACTGACGTACACCTGAAAAATAGGAGTGGGTCAGGCCCACGAACAAGTTCTATCCTACTACAATCCAAGCAGAGACTCGATACGCATGTACATTCTAACCAACTCAACATTAGCTAATAGTCTGTATGTATATATATATAATCACACTAAAGGACTCTCACTGGACTACAGGCCGGTCTCAACCTGAATAGAGGCAACATGCAAAACGCACACAAAGTGGGCATGTGTACCTAATCCTAACAGGGTACACCTCCAACCATCATAGCCAGCTATGCATCCCAATGCATATACGCTCCCTAACCGTCGATCCTGAGACTCAAGCTCATATCGAGGTACCATAAAAATATATCTAAAATCCATCCAGAATCCATTGACACTACAAATCCATAGGATTTCACCTTTAGTCAATCCATTTCCTTAATCCCAGAATAGGTAGGACTTAGCGGTTTTTGAGCTAATCCCCCTTGTATGCCCCCGTCCCATACCGGTGCATACATTCCATCCATCCAGTAGTTGATAATACAGACCATGCATGTAAATATCAACTGATCCATAAATCCAACAATTTAGAATAAAAATATTAAGCTAGACATTCAATTGTTCCATAAAAAGCATACAAAAATTATGTAATTTAATATGCTGATTTTTAAACTACGCAACCATAATCTAGTAATTGGTGATATAACAGTATATGTAATTATCAATTTATCCCAGAATCCATATTATTGAGAGAACATGAATAAATATCTACCTCAATTGATTCCATAGCAAGCATAATGAACATTGACAAATTATCATGCTTATATCACCAATCCAACAATTGATGCGATAAATGCTGAAATCTAAACATCAATTACTCCTTAACAAGCATAGTAAATATATATAGATTTTAACAATGCTTATTTTATACCATTAATACATGACTAGAATTTGATAATCATTTACAGAAAGTTCCTACAACAAGTTAAGCAACTTAAAACCACTTGCATTCCCTAACAGTTTACAACTTTGTTTAGAATTGGTTATTGTTCAACTAATAAACCCCAAGTGGTTTATTAACCATTCCCACACCCTCTGGAGCTTTAATATAACCTTAAAACTCATTTAGGTTCCCATGTACAGTCCCTGAATGTCCCAAACAGATCAAAAACTCAGCCAAGAAGCAAAATTCGTCAAAAAATTGCATCAAAAGGGGAAGGAGCCGCCTCCCCCACATAGGGAGCCGCCTCCCCCTTGTGTGGAGCCGGCTTCACTCCATGTGGAGCCGCCTCCACACACCCTAGAGCCGGCTCCACCTTGTGTGGAGCCGCCTCTTCCTCCTGTTCCCCTCTCTGCTTGCGTTCCTTCTTCAGTTTCATCTCCGGCGACCCCCAGTTTGATCTGTCCTTAACTCTAAAGGTTTCTCTTGACTAAAACTAGGTTTCTAATGTTCCATATAATTTAAAACTCATTAATCTTCAATCTACTTGAATCAGAACAGGAAATAGCAAAGATGAGTTATAACAAGAAATCTCGAAACATGTAAACACATGCGGTTCGAAACGAACCTACCATACAAACCAGATCTCTGTTATTACTTCCCAGTGTGTTACAGACTAATTCAACACTGTTCACGTTAATTTACATGAATTAATTCAGGAGTTACGCAAGAAAGGATCCGAAACAACCAATACGTAACATGTAACCACAACCAGTTTTGTTTTTCATTCAGACAAGCCATCCGGTTTAATATTAATCTTTATTAGTCCTGGAGTTGCATTAAACATGTAATGAACACAAGTCCAAGGGAGAGAGTTAGGAATAGAACTTGCCTTTTGCCTTTAGCCTTGCACAGTCGTCTTCCTACTTTCTCCGGCAACGTCCTACTGAAATCCTCCTCTGTTCTCTCTTTCTACCTCCCCTGTCGTGAATAGTTTATTTTTTCTAAAACCCTAAACAGACTTAATACCTATATTTATAAGTTTATGCGGAACCTAAAATCAAGCCACACCCTACAATGAATCCTAACCGTCCCATAGAGAATCCTAATTAAAAGCTACGTCGGCTACCAAGACTTAACTTCCAAAACAAAACCCTAAAGTAAACGTTAACTAAACCCTAATGTAAATCAATTAAGCATTTAAAAGAATTAAAAGAATTAAAATACAAAAATAAAATTAACTAATCAATTAAATAAATTAAAACACCATAAGTCAAACAAGTAAGTCAAATCCTTAAAAAGTCAATTAAACATAATTCAAAAACAATTAATCCTTAAAAAGTCAATTAAACATAATTCAAAAACAACTAATGAACAGATAATGAACAGAAAACAATTAATTAACAGAAAGCGATTAAACAAAAATACCGAGACTATCCTTTTGAAAATTAGGGGTATTACATTCTTCCCCCCTAACAAAAGGAATTCCGTCCTCGGAATTCGCTTTTACCTTCTTCCAAAATTCCCGGAAATTGCGAGCGAATGACATCTTCCCGTTCCCAAGTAGACTCAGCCTCATTGTGATGACTCCACTGAACACGAACCAAAGGAATAACTTTATTACGAAGAATCTGATCTCGGCGGTCGACAATACGACACGGTGGCTCTAAATAAGTTGCATCCGGTTGCAACTCAATCTCCCCAACATCGATATGCTGATATCGATCCTCATCTCGCAGAAATTTCCGCAACATGGAAACATGAAACACGTTGTGAACGCGATCCAAAGTATCCGGAAGTGCCAACCGATAAGCGACAGCTCCAACGCGATCCGTAATCATGAATGGACCGACAAACCGCGGAGACAACTTCCCTTTCTTCCCAAAACGCATAACACCCTTCATAGGAGATACTTTAAGAAGAACCTGATCCCCAACCTGAAACTCCAAAGCACGAGTGCGACGATCAGCATAGCTCTTCTGCCTACTTTGGGCAGTACGCATGCGATCTCGAATAAGAGCAATCTTTTCAGAGGTATCCTGAATGAACTCAGGACCTAAAAATCGATTCTCTCCAACCTCCATCCAACAAACAGGTGATCGACACGGTCGACCGTATAACGCCTCAAAAGGTGCCATCCCAACAGTCTTCTGGAAACTATTGTTATAAGCAAACTCCACAAGTGGCAAATATTCCTCCCAGTGGCCCTTGAAATCCAGAACACACGACCGAAGCATATCTTCCATAATCTGATTCACCCTCTCAGTCTGTCCATCAGTCTGAGGATGATAAGCAGTACTAAGGTGTAACTCCGTACCTAAAGCCTGCTGAAAACTCTTCCAAAATCCAGATACAAAGCTCGAATCCCTATCCGATATAATAGACAATGGAATGCCATGTAGCTTCACAATCTCTGAAATGTAAAGCCTCGCCAACTGCTCCGAAGTGTAGTCAGTGCAAATAGGCAAGAAATGAGCTGACTTGGTCAACCTATCCACAATGACCCATATGGAATTATGCCCCTTGAAAGAATTTGGCAACCCTTCCACAAAATCCATAGATATGCTCTCCCATTTCCACTCTGGAATTGGTAATGACTGTAGAGCTTCTGGCGGCCTCTGATGATCAATCTTAACCATCTGACAAGTACTACACTGAGAAACAAAAAGAGCAATGTCCCTCTTCATACCTGCCCACCAAAATTGCCGCTTCATATCTTGATACATCTTATCGCCTCCTGGATGAACAGAGAACTCAGAGTGATGAGTCTCAGTCATCACATCCTTCCTCAAATTATCAGCAGAAGGTACCACTAACCGTCCCTTGTACCTTAAACCTCCATCAGCCCCAACATGGTAGAATGGAACCTCTCCGGAAGCTATCTCTGTGACCTTGTCGACACATTGCTGATCAGTGAGTTGTGCTTGTAAAACCTTGCGAATGATGGAAGGTGTAACCACCATGCAAGCCATAAAAGCATCTGACAACTCATCTACATTCTTCAAAGCATTCCACTCAGTAGTGAATAGAGCAGAAAGACTACCAACGGGTCGGCGACTGAGTGCATCCGCCACCACATTCGCTTTCCCTGGATGGTACTGTATAGAGAAATGATAGTCTTTTACAAACTCCAACCATCTGCGCTGTCTCATATTCAGCTCCCGCTGAGTGAACAAGTACTGCAGACTCTTGTGATCACTGAATAATCTGAAAGACTCACCCAACAGATAATGCCTCCAAATACGCAAGGCAAAGACCACTGCTGCCAATTCCAAATCATGTGTCGGATAATTAAGCTCATGAGGCTTAAGTTTCCGAGATCCATAAGAAATTGGTCACTCCTCCTGCATCAATACACATCCAAGACCCTGCAACGATGCATCCGTGTAAACAAGATACTCTATCCCGCTTTGCGGAGTAGCCAGAACCGGTGCAGAAGTCAACTTCCTTTTCAGCTCATCAAAAGCCCGCTGACAGTGTTCATCCCACACGAACTGTACACCCTTCTTGGTCAGATGAGTGAGTGGTCCTGCTATCTTGGAGAACCCCTGGATGAATCTCCTGTAATATCCTGCCAGACCGAGAAAACTCCGAATCTCTGTAGGTGATGTAGGCTGTCCCCACTCAACCACCGCCGAAACCTTGGCCGGATCCACTGCGATCCCCTTTTCTGACACCACGTGACCCAGAAATTTCACCTCCCGCTGCCAAAATTCACACTTCTCGAACTTGGCATATAACTGGTGTTCACGCAGCGTCTGCAAGACTATGCAAAGATGTCTAGCATGATCGTCCTCCGACCGAGAATAGATCAAGATGTCATCAATAAAGACAATAACAAATTGATCCAAATTAGCCCGGAAGACTCTATTCATTAAGTCCATGAACACTGCAGGTGCATTAGTCGTCCCAAACGGCATAACACGAAACTCATAAGAACCATATCTCGTGAGAAACGCTGTCTTAGGAACATCCTGCTCCCTAACCCTCAGCTGATGATACCCAGAACGCAGATCAATCTTGGAGAAGTATGTGGCTCCCCTTAACTGATCAAACAAGTCATCAATCCTGGCAAAGGATACTTGTTACGAATCGTAACCTTGTTCAACTCCCTGTAATCTATACATAGACGAAGCGAACCATCCTTCTTCTTCACAAATAGAACCGGTGCTCCCCAAGGTGATGTACTCCTACGAATAAAACCCTGGCTGAGTAACTGCTGAATCTGATCCCTCAGCTCTCTCATCTCCACCGGTGCCATCCTATAGGGTGCCCTAGCAATAGGCACAGTGCCTGGAGCTAAGTCTATCACAAAATCGATCTCGCGACTAGGTGGCAACCCTGGAATCTCCCGAAATACATCCGGGAAATCCTGTACAATTGGTATGTTATCCAATGACACAGTAATCCCCTCATCCTTTTCCTCCTCCACATGGAACAAATAGGTGCTACCGCCTCCTTTAGAACGTGGCATAGCTACTACGTACATATCCTGACCAGGTATGGTAAAAATAATAGATCTATCAAAACAATCAACTTGGGCATGGTAGTGAGACAACCAATCCATCCCAAGTATCACGTCATAAGTGTGCATGTCCAGGACCAATAGATTGGCTAGAAATCTGAGTCTGCCAATATCTAGTGTCACAGGCCCATCACTCTCATGTATAATAGCTGTATCACCCAATGGTGTAGAAATACCCTGAGGTCTAGTGCATACCCTCGTCCTCATCCCAGATAAAGCAACAAAAGTCCTAGCTACAAATGAATGTGTAGCACCCGTATCAAATAAAACACGTCCATATAAACCATGAATAGGAAACTTACCCTCAATAGTCTGAGGTGCCTGAACATCCTGTGGCTTGGGGTTATACACCCTGCCATAATGCAACTGCTGTGGCGCCTGTCCCTGAGTCTGCGGCGGTGCCGGTAAAGCCAGATGTGTCTGTCCCTGAATCCGTGGAACCTGTGGAGCTGGTAGAGGCACTGGCGCCCTCTGTCCCTGCTGCACATACTGTCCATGTCCCTGTCCCTGTCCTGCTTTAGGACACTGCCTGGTGGTATGACCATACTCTCCACAAGTATAACAACTACCCTGGAAAGTACCAAATGGCCTCCTCTGTCGGTTAGCCTGTGGCTGACCCTGTCCTGCCTGTGGTCCCCCATTCTGTTGCCTCTGAATAGGTGCCCCATTCCGATGAGCATCTGAACCACCCTTGTGCTTCTTCCAAGGCTGTTGCCCTTGGAACTTGCCTTTGTCATTCTGCCGGTGACCATTGCCATTCCCCTTTTCAGCTGACTGATTAGTAGAGTCTTTATCTCCTCGCTTCTCACCACGAGCCTGTCTGATGTCCACAGTCAACTGATACTGTTGTAGAGCAGCGTCTACCACCTGAGCATAGGTAGTATAGGCTGGACTACCTGTAATAGCTCTCTTGATAGACCACATCAGTCCCTTGACAAAACTGTTGCGCTTCTTTTCCTCTGTATCCACCTCCTCCGGTGCAAAGAGAGACAAGCGTGTGAACTGCTGCTCATACTCCGCCACTGTCATGTTTCCCTGCTGCAGACTTAGAAACTCGGTCTTCATAGCTGCCCTGACTGCATAGGGAAAATATTTCTCATCAAAGCGAGCACTGAACTCATCATATGACAATGTCATCCTCTCATCTGAGGTGGTAACTGACTCCCACCACTGTAGTGCATCCCCAACTAACTTGAAAGTAGCAAGCATCTGCTTCTGAACCTCCGTGCATTGAACCAAACGAAGATGACGCTCAATGTCCTGTTTCCACTGGTGAGCTACTCTCGCATCGGTTGAGCCTGAGAACACAGGTGGACTCCCCTTTGTGAAAGCGCTCCTAGCCTTTCCCCAAGAATCCGTCTGAACCACTGGTGCTGGTACAGGTGCCTGCTGAACCTGTGGTTGGTTCCGGAGTGCAGCTGTTACCCCAGCCTCTATAGCCCGAGCAACGAGGTCATTGAGGTGAGGAGGAATCTCTGGATCTCTGTCCCGACCCTGAGTCTGTTGAACTTCCTCCTGCTCCTCCTGAAACCCTGGCATTTGCTGCTCTTCTTCCATTTGCTGACGCTGTAGGAGATATTGTTGCCTACATGCCGCTCTCCTTTCCTTCCTAGTTCCTTGCATGTTCTGTCCATTTCTAGCGTTAACCATCTGTTAACACGAAAAGACAGACATCAGTACTATTTCTATACGAACCATAAGGAATACAATGAATCCTAACTTAAGCTCTATTCAAGAGAACGCTACGCGGAAGACTTAATACGAAAACATCCTAGAGACACTTGAACCTGGAGTGCTCTGATACCAACTGTGATACCCCTCGGATCCGAGACACGGGTTGATCAGGCCCAGGCCCAAACCCGAGGGAGTATCAAACAATTAATATTTTATAGCGAACACAGAATACAAAATGAATTAAGAAATGAAAGTTTAAAGCTGAAAAGAAACTAAAAGATAATCCTTAAATAATTAAATACTTAAATTTGATAAACCAAATATCCATAATTTGAACAACTCGGTAATCCATCTCTAGTGGACCCCTAATAAAAGTCTCACACTAAATGAAAGTAAAATAAAAGATAAAACCCAAATCCAAGATCTGGAACGAAACCCTACATCTTCGGTAGAATGGAAGATCGTCTCTGCTCTGCACGAACAAGCTCAAGCCTGGAACTGACGTACACCTGAAAAATAGGAGTGGGTCAGGCCCACGAACAAGTTCTATCCTACTACAATCCAAGCAGAGACTCGATACGCATGTACATTCTAACCAACTCAACATTAGCTAATAGTCTGTATGTATATATATATAATCACACTAAAGGACTCTCACTGGACTACAGGCCGGTCTCAACCTGAATAGAGGCAACATGCAAAACGCACACAAAGTGGGCATGTGTACCTAATCCTAACAGGGTACACCTCCAACCATCATAGCCAGCTATGCATCCCAATGCATATACGCTCCCTAACCGTCGATCCTGAGATTCAAGCTCATATCGAGGTACCATAAAAATATATCTAAAATCCATCCAGAATCCATTGACACTACAAATCCATAGGATTTCACCTTTAGTCAATCCATTTCCTTAATCCCAGAATAGGTAGGACTTAGCGGTTTTTGAGCTAATCCCCCTTGTATGCCCCCGTCCCATACCGGTGCATACATTCCATCCATCCAGTAGTTGATAATACAGACCATGCATGTAAATATCAACTGATCCATAAATCCAACAATTTAGAATAAAAATATTAAGCTAGACATTCAATTGTTCCATAAAAAGCATACAAAAATTATGTAATTTAATATGCTGATTTTTAAACTACGCAACCATAATCTAGTAATTGGTGATATAACAGTATATGTAATTATCAATTTATCCCAGAATCCATATTATTGAGAGAACATGAATAAATATCTACCTCAATTGATTCCATAGCAAGCATAATGAACATTGACAAATTATCATGCTTATATCACCAATCCAACAATTGATGCGATAAATGCTGAAATCTAAACATCAATTACTCCTTAACAAGCATAGTAAATATATATAGATTTTAACAATGCTTATTTTATACCATTAATACATGACTAGAATTTGATAATCATTTACAGAAAGTTCCTACAACAAGTTAAGCAACTTAAAACCACTTGCATTCCCTAACAGTTTACAACTTTGTTTAGAATTGGTTATTGTTCAACTAATAAACCCCAAGTGGTTTATTAACCATTCCCACACCCTCTGGAGCTTTAATATAACCTTAAAACTCATTTAGGTTCCCATGTACAGTCCCTGAATGTCCCAAACAGATCAAAAACTCAGCCAAGAAGCAAAATTCGTCAAAAAATTGCATCAAAAGGGGAAGGAGCCGCCTCCCCCACATAGGGAGCCGCCTCCCCCTTGTGTGGAGCCGGCTTCACTCCATGTGGAGCCGCCTCCACACACCCTAGAGCCGGCTCCACCTTGTGTGGAGCCGCCTCTTCCTCCTGTTCCCCTCTCTGCTTGCGTTCCTTCTTCAGTTTCATCTCCGGCGACCCCCAGTTTGATCTGTCCTTAACTCTAAAGGTTTCTCTTGACTAAAACTAGGTTTCTAATGTTCCATATAATTTAAAACTCATTAATCTTCAATCTACTTGAATCAGAACAGGAAATAGCAAAGATGAGTTATAACAAGAAATCTCGAAACATGTAAACACATGAGGTTCGAAACGAACCTACCATACAAACCAGATCTCTGTTATTACTTCCCAGTGTGTTACAGACTAATTCAACACTGTTCACGTTAATCTACATGAATTAATTCAGGAGTTACGCAAGAAAGGATCCGAAACAACCAATACGTAACATGTAACCACAACCAGTTTTGTTTTTCATTCAGACAAGCCATCCGGTTTAATATTAATCTTTATTAGTCCTGGAGTTGCATTAAACATGTAATGAACACAAGTCCAAGGGAGAGAGTTAGGAATAGAACTTGCCTTTTGCCTTTAGCCTTGCACAGTCGTCTTCCTACTTTCTCCGGCAACGTCCTACTGAAATCCTCCTCTGTTCTCTCTTTCTACCTCCCCTGTCGTGAATAGTTTATTTTTTCTAAAACCCTAAGCAGACTTAATACCTATATTTATAAGTTTATGCGGAACCTAAAATCAAGCCACACCCTACAATGAATCCTAACCGTCCCATAGAGATTCCTAATTAAAAGCTACGTCGGCTACCAAGACTTAACTTCCAAAACAAAACCCTAAAGTAAACGTTAACTAAACCCTAATGTAAATCAATTAAGCATTTAAAAGAATTAAAAGAATTAAAATACAAAAATAAAATTAACTAATCAATTGAATAAATTAAAACACCATAAGTCAAACAAGTAAGTCAAATCCTTAAAAAGTCAATTAAACATAATTCAAAAACAATTAATCCTTAAAAAGTCAATTAAACATAATTCAAAAACAACTAATGAACAGATAATGAACAGAAAACAATTAATTAACAGAAAGCGATTAAACAAAAATACCGAGACTATCCTTTTGAATATTAGGGGTATTACATTATGTCACTAGACCTTTTTAATGTACAAAGATTGAATCTTGGAAAGAAAGTGAGAGTTTTGAGTTTAACTTATTCGAGTTACCTATGAAGTCGCGAAGAGTGTTTTAATGAATAAAGATTGAATCTTTGAATGAAAACACCTCAATAAAGGTACCTATTATGTTACTAGACCTTTTTAATGTCTAAAGATTGAATCTTTGGAATAAAATGATAGTTCTGAGTTCAACTTATTCGATTTACCTGTGAAGTCGTGAACAGTGTTTTAATGACTAAATAATGAATCTTTGAATGAAAATACCTTAGTAAAGGTACCTATTATGTTACAAGACCTTTTTAATGTATAAAGATTGAATCTTGGAAAGAAAATGACTGTTTTGAGTTAAACTTATTCGAGTTCCCTATGACATCCCGAAGAGTATTTCAACGAGTAAAGATTGAATCTTTGAATAAAATTACTTGAATCAAGGGACTTATTTTGTCCCTGGACCTTTTATATATAAAGATTGAATCTTTAAAAAGAAATGAGCGTTATGAGTTAAACCTATCCGAGTTCCCTATGACGTCCCGAATAGTGTTTTAACGCGTGAGGATTGAATCTTTGTATGAAATTACCACAATAGAGGTACTTATTATGTCACTAGACCTTTTTAATGTATAAAGGTTCAAGCTTTGAAAGAAAATGAGAGTTTTGAGTTAAACATATTCGAGTTCCCTGCGACGTCTCGAAGAATGTTTTAAAGAGTAAATATTGAATCTTTGAGTGTAATTACCTCAATCAATGTACCTATTATGTCAGCAGACCTTTTTAATGTATAAAGATGGAATCTTTGAAAAAAATGAGAGTATTGAGTTTAACTTATTCGAGTTACCTATGAAGTCGCGAAGAGTGTTTTAATGACCAAAGATTGAATCTTCGAATGAAAATTCCTCAATACAGGAACCTATTATGTTACTAGATCTTTTTGATGTATAAAGATTGAATCTGTGAAAGAAAATTAGAGTTTTGAGTTAAACTTATTCGAGTTCCTTTTGACATCCCGAAGAGTGTTTTGGTGAATAAAGATTGAATCTTTGAACGAAATTACCTTAATTGAGGTACCTATTAAGTCACTAGAAATTTTTATTGTATAAAGATTGAATCTTTGAAAAGAAATGAGAGTTTTGAGTTAAAGTTATTCGAGTTCCCTTTGACGTCACGAAGAGTGTTTTAATGAGTAAAGATTGAATCTTTGAATGAAATTACCTCAATCAAGGTACCTATTCTACCACTAGACCTTTGTAATGTATAAAGATTGAATCTTTGAAAGAAAATGAGTGTTTTGAGTTTAACTTATTCGAGTTACCTATGAAATCGCGAAGAGTGTATTAATGGCTGAAGATTGAATCTTTGAATGAAAAATATCACAATAAAGGTACCAATTCTGTTACTAGACCTTTCCAATGTATAAAGATTGAATCTTTAAAAGAAAATGAAATTTTTGAGTTAAACTTATTCGAGTTCCCTGTAACGTCCCGAAGAGTGTCTTAATGAGTAAAGATTGAATCATTGAATGAAATTACCTCAATCAAGGTAGCTATTACATCACTAGACCTTTTTAATTTATAAAGATTGACGTTTTGAAAAAAAATGAGTGTTTCGAGTTAAAGTTATTCAAGTTCCCTTTGACGTCACGAAGAGTATTTTAATGAGTAAAGATTGAATCTTTGAATGAAATTACCTCAATCAAGGTACCTATTCTGTCACTAAACCTTTTTAATGTATAAAGATTGAATCTTTGAAAGAACATGAGAGTTTTGAGTTCAACTTATTCGAGTTACCCATGAAGTTGCGAAGAGTGTTTTAATGACTAAAGATTGAATCTTTGAATGAAAATACCTCAATAAAGGTACTTATTTTGTTTGTAGACCTTTTTAATGTATAAAGACTGTATCTTTAAAAGAAAATGAGGGTTTTGAGTTAAACTTATTCACGTTCCCTGTAACGTCCCAAAGAGTGTTTTAATGAGTAAATATTGAATCTTTGAATGTAATTACTTCAATCAAGGTAGCTATTATGTCACTAGACCTTTTTAATGTACAAAGATTGTTTTAATGAATAAAGGTTGCTAATATGTCACTAGACCTTTTTAATGTACAAAGATTGAATCTTGGAAAGAAAGTGAGAGTTTTGAGTTTAACTTATTCGAGTTACCTATGAAGTCGCGAAGAGTGTTTTAAGGAATAAAGATTGAATCTTTGAATGAAAACACCTCAATAAAGGTACCTATTATGTTACTAGACCTTTTTAATGTCTAAAGATTGAATCTTTGGAATAAAATGATAGTTCTGAGTTCAACTTATTCGATTTACCTATGAAGTCGTGAACAGTGTTTTAATGACTAAATAATGAATCTTTGAATGAAAATACCTTAGTAAAGGTACCTATTATGTTACAAGACCTTTTTAATGTATAAAGATTGAATCTTGGAAAGAAAATGACTGTTTTGAGTTAAACTTATTCGAGTTCCCTATGACATCCCGAAGAGTATTTCAACGAGTAAAGATTGAATCTTTGATTGAAATTACTTGAATCAAGGGACTTATTTTATCCCTGGACCTTTTATATATAAAGATTGAATCTTTAAAAAGAATTGAGCGTTATGAGTTAAACCTATCCGAGTTCCCTATGACGTCTCGAATAGTGTTTTAACGCGTAAGGATTGAATCTTTGTATGAAATTACCTCAATAGAGGTACTTATTATGTCACTAGAATTTTTTAATGTATAAAGGTTCAAGCTTTGAAAGAAAATGAGAGTTTTGAGTTAAACATATTCGAGTTCCCTGCGACGTCTCGAAGAGTGTTTTAAAGAGTAAATATTGAATCTTTGAATGAAATTACCTCAATCAAGGTACCTTTTATGTCACTAGACCTTTTTAATGTATAAAGATTGAATATTTGTAAAGAACTATGAGTTTTGAGTTAAAGTTATTTGAGTTCCCTTTGACGTCACGAAGCGTGTTTTAATGAGTAAAGATTGAATCTTTGAACGAAATTATCTCAATCAATGTACCTATTATGTCAGCAGACCTTTTTAATGTATAAAGACGTAATCTTTGAAAGAAATGAGAGTATTGAGTTTAACTTATTCGAGTTACCTATGAAGTCGCGAAGAGTGTTTTAATAACCAAAGATTGAATCTTCGAATGAAAATTCCTAAATACAAGAACCTATTATGTTACTAGATCTTTTTGATGTATAAAGATTGAATCTTTGAAGGAAAATTAGAGTTTTGAGTTAAACTTATTCGAGTTCCTTTTGACATCCCGAAGAGTGTTTTAATGAATAAAGATTGAATCTTTGAATGAAATTACCTCAATCGAGGTACCTATTAAGTCACTAGAAATTTTGATTGTATAAAGATTGAATCTTTGAAAAGAAATGAGAGTTTTGAGTTAAAGTTATTCGAGTTCCCTTTGACATCACGAAGAGTGTTTTAATGAGTAAAGATTGAATCTTTGAATGAAATTACCTCAATCAAGGTACCTATTCTACCACTAGACCTTTGTAATGTATAAAGATTGAATCTTTGAAAGAAAATGAGTGTTTTGAGTTTAACTTATTCGAGTTACCTATGAAATCGCAAAGAGTGTTTTAATGACTGAAGATTGAATCTTTGAATGAAAAATACCACAATAAAGGTACCAATTCTGTTACTAGACCTTTCCAATGTATAAAGATTGAATCTTTGAAAGAAAATGAGATTTTTGAGTTAAACTTATTCGAGTTCCCTGTAACGTCCCGAAGAGTGTCTTAATGAGTAAAGATTGAATCATTGAATGAAATTACCTTAATCAAGGTAGCTATTACATCACTAGACCTTTTTAATTTGTAAAGATTGACGTTTTGAACTGAAATGTGTGTTTCGAGTTAAAGTTATTCAAGTTCCCTTTGACGTCACGAAGAGTGTTTTAATGAGTAAAGATTGATTCTTTGAATGAAATTACCTCAATCAAGGTACCTATTCTGTCACTAAACCTTTTTAATATATAAAGATTGAATCTTTGAAAGAACATGAGAGTTTTGAGTTCAACTTATTCGAGTTACCTATGAAGTTGCGAAGAGTGTTTTAATGACTAAAGATTGAATGTTTGAATGAAAATAACTCAATAAAGG
This sequence comes from Cornus florida, assembly GCF_030987335.1. Lineage (NCBI taxonomy): Eukaryota > Viridiplantae > Streptophyta > Magnoliopsida > Cornales > Cornaceae > Cornus > Cornus florida. Next base: position 98,864,767 of record NW_026775573.1, on the reverse strand, counting down.
TACTTATTTTGTTAGTAGACCTTTTTAATGTTTAAAGACTGTATCTTTGAAAGAAAATGAGAGTTTTGAGTTAAACTTATTCACGTTCCCTGTAACGTCCCAAAGAGTGTTTTATTGAGTAAATATTGAATCTTTGAATGTAATTACCTCAATCAAGGTAGCTGTTATGTCACTAGACCTTTTTAATGTACAAAGATTGAATCTTGGAAAGAAAGTGAGAGTTTTGAGTTTAACTTATTTGAGTTACCTATGAAGTCGCGAAGAGTGTTTTAATGAATAAAGATTGAATCTTTGAATCAAAACACCTCAATAAAGGTACCTATTATGTTACTAGACCTTTTTAATGTCTAAAGATTGAATCTTTGGAATAAAATGATAGTTCTGAGTTCAACTTATTCGATTTACCTATGAAGTCGTGAACAGTGTTTTAATGACTAAATAATGAATCTTTGAATGAAAATACCTTAGTAAAGGTACCTATTATGTTACAAGACCTTTTTAATGTATAAAGATTGAATCTTGGAAAGAAAATGTCTGTTTGGAGTTAAACTTATTCGAGTTCCCTATGACATCCCGAAGAGTATTTCAACGTGTAAAGATTGAATCTTTGATTGAAATTACTTGAATCAAGGGACTTATTTTGTCCCTGGACCTTTTATATATAAAGATTGAATCTTTAAAAAGAAGTGAGCGTTATGAGTTAAACCTATCCGAGTTCCCTATGACGTCCCGAATAGTGTTTTAACGCGTAAGGATTGAATCTTTGTATGAAATTACCTCAATAGAGGTACTTATTATGTCACTAGACCTTTTTAATGTATAAAGGTTCAAGCTTTGAAAGAAAATGAAAGTTTTGAGTTAAACATATTCGAGTTCCCTGCGACGTTTTGAAGAGTATTTTAAAGAGTAAATATTGAATATTTGAATGAAATTACCTCAAACAAGGTACCTATTATGTCACTAGACCTTTTTAATGTATAAAGATTGAATATTTGTAAAGAACTACGAGTTTTGAGTTAAAGTTATTTGAGTTTCCTTTGACGTCACGAAGCGTGTTTTAATGAGTAAAGATTGAATCTTTGAACGAAATTATCTCAATCAATATACCTATTATGTCAGTAGACCTTTTTAATGTATAAAGATGGAATCTTTGAAAAAAATGAGAGTATTGAGTTTAACTTATTCGAGTTACCTATGAAGTCGCGAAGAGTGTTTTAATGACCAAAGATTGAATCTTCGAATGAAAATTCCTCAATACAGGAACCTATTATGTTACTAGATCTTTTTGATGTATAAAGATTGAATCTTTGAAAGAAAATTTGAGTTTTGAGTTAAACTTATTCGAGTTCCTTTTGACATCCCGAAGAGTGTTTTAATGAATAAAGATTGAATCTTTGAATGAAATTACCTCAATCAAGGTACCTATTAAGTCAGTAGAAATTTTTATTGTATAAAGATTGAATCTTTGAAAAGAAATGAGAGTTTTGAGTTAAAGTTATTCGAGTTCCCTTTGACGTCACGAAGAGTGTTTTAATGAGTAAAGATTTAATCTTTGAATGAAATTACCTCAATCAAGGTACCTATTCTACCACTAGACCTTTGTAATGTATAAAGATTGAATCTTTGAAAGAAAATGAGTGTTTTGAGTTTAACTTATTCGAGTTACCTATGAAATCGCGAAGAGTGTTTTAATGACTGAAGATGGAATCTTTGAATGAAAAATACCACAATAAAGGTACCAATTCTGTTACTAGACCTTTCCAATGTATAAAGATTGAATCTTTGAAAGAAAATGAGATTTTTGAGTTAAACTTATTCGAGTTCCCTGTAACGTCCCGAAGAGTGTCTTAATGTGTAAAGATTGAATCATTGAATGAAATTACCTCAATCAAGGTAGCTATTACATCACTAGACCTTTTTAATTTATAAAGATTGACGTTTTGAAAAGAAATGAGTGTTTCAAGTTAAAGTTATTCAAGTTCCCTTTGACGTCACGAAGAGTGTTTTAATGAGTAAAGATTGAATCTTTGAATGAAATTACCTCAATCAAGGTACCTATTCTATCACTAAACCTTTTTAATGTATAAAGATTGAATCTTTGAAAGAACATGAGAGTTTTGAGTTCAACTTATTCGAGTTACCTATGAAGTTGCGAAGAGTGTTTTAATGACTAAAGATTGAATGTTTGATTGAAAATACCTCAATAAAGGTACTTATTTAGTTAGTAGACCTTTTTAATGTATAAAGACTGTATCTTTGAAAGAAATGGAGAGTTTTGAGTTAAACTTATTCACGTTCCCTGTAACGTCCCAAAGAGTGTTTTAATGAGTAAATATTGAATCTTTGAATGTAATTACCTCAATCAAGGTAGCTGTTATGTCACTAGACCTTTTTAATGTACAAAGATTCAATCTTGGAAAGAAAGTGAGAGTTTTGAGTTTAACTTATTCGAGTTACCTATGAAGTTGCGAAGAGTGTTTTAATGAATAAGGATTGAATCTTTGAATGAAAACACCTCAATCAAGGTACCTATTATGTTACTAGACCTTTTTAATGTCTAAAGATTGAATCTTTGGAACAAAACGATAGTTCTGAGTTCAACTTATTCGATTTACCTATGAAGTCGTGAACAGTGTTTGAATGACTAAATAATGAATCTTTGGATGAAAATACCTTAGTAAAGGTACCTATTATGTTACAAGACCTTTTTAATGTATAAAGATTGAATCTTGGAAAGAAAATGACTGTTTTGAGTTAAACTTATTCGAGTTCCCTATGACATCCCGAAGAGTATTTCAACGAGTAAAGATTGAATCTTTGATTGAAATTACTTGAATCAAGGGACTTATTTTGTCCCTGGACCTTTTATATATAAAGATTGAATCTTTAAAAAGAAGTGAGCGTTATGAGTTAAACCTATCCGAGTTCCCTATGACGTCCCGAATAGTGTTTTAACGCGTAAGGATTGAATCTTTGTATGAAATTACCTCAATAGAGGTACTTATTATGTCACTAGACCTTTTTAATGTATAAAGGTTCAAGCTTTGAAAGAAAATGAGAGTTTTGAGTTAAACATATTCGAGTTCCTTGCGACGTCTCGAAGAGTGTTTTAAAGAGTAAATATTGAATCTTTGAATTAAATTTCCTCAATCAAGGTACCTATTATGTCACTAGACCTTTTTAATGTATAAAGATTGAATATTTGTAAAGAACTAGGAGTTTTGAGTTAAAGTTATTTGAGTTCCCTTTGACGTCAAGAAGCGTGTTTTAATGAGTAAAGATTGAATCTTTAAACGAAATTATCTCAATCAATGTACCTATTATGTCAGTAGACCTTTTTAATGTATAAAGCTGGAATCTTTGAAAAAAATGAGAGTATTGAGTTTAACTTATTCGAGTTTCGCGAAGAGTGTTTTAATGACCAAAGATTGAATCTTCGAATGAAAATTCCTCAATACAGGAACCTATTATGTTACTAGATCTTTTTAATGTATAAATATTGAATCTTTGAAAGAAAATTAGAGTTTTGAGTTAAACTTATTCGAGTTCCTTTTGACATCCCGAAGAGTGTTTTAATCAATAAAGATTGAATCTTTGAATGAAATTACCTCAATCGAGGTACCTATTAGGTCAGTAGAAATTTTTATTGTATAAAGATTGAATCTTTGAAAAGAAATGAGAGTTTTGAGTTAAAGTTATTCGAGTTCCCTTTGACGTCACGAAGAGTGTTTTAATGAGTAAAGATTGAATCTTTGAATGAAATTACCTCAATCAAGGTACCTATTCTACCACTAGACCTTTGTAATGTATAAAGATTGAATCTTTGAAAGAAAATGAGTGTTTTGAGTTTAACTTATTCGAGTTACCTATGAAATTGCGAAGAGTGTTTTAATGACTGAAGATGGAATCTTTGAATGAAAAATACCACAATAAAGGTACCAATTCTGTTAGTAGACCTTTCCAATGTATAAAGATTGAATCTTTGAAAGAAAATGAGATTTTTGAGTTAAACTTATTTGAGTTCCCTGTAACGTCCCGAAGAGTGTCTTAATGAGTAAAGATTGAATCATTGAATGAAATTACCTCAATCAAGGTAGCTATTACATCACTAGACCTTTTTAATTTATAAAGATTGAGGTTTTGAAAAGAAATGAGTGTTCCGAGTTAAAGTTATTCAAGTTCCCTTTGACGTCACGTAGAGTGTTTTAATGAGTAAAGATTGAATCTTTGAATGAAATTACCTCAATCAAGGTACCTATTCTGTCACTAAACCTTTTTAATGTATAAAGATTGAATCTTTGAAAGAACATGAGAGTTTTGAGTTCAACTTATTCGAGTTACCTATGAAGTTGCGAAGAGTGTTTTAATGACTAAAGATTGAATTTTTGAATGAAAATGCCTCAATAAAGGTACTTATTTAATTAGTAGGCCTTTTTTATGTATAAAGACTGTATCTTTGAAAGAAATGGAGAGTTTTGAGTTAAACTTATTCACGTTCCCTGTAACGTCCCAAAGAGTGTTTTAATGAGTAAATATTGAATCTTTGAATGTAATTACCTCAATCAAGGTAGCTGTTATGTCACTAGACCTTTTTAATGTACAAAGATTGAATCTTGGAAAGAAAGTGAGAGTTTTGAGTTTAACTTATTCGAGTTACCTATGAAGTCGCGAAGAGTGTTTTAATGAATAAAGATTGAATCTTTGAATGAAAACACCTCAATAAAGGTACCTATTATGTTACTAGATATTTTTAATGTCTAAAGATTGAATCTTTGGAATAAAATGATAGTTCAGAGTTCAACTTATTCGATTTACCTATGAAGTCGTGAACAGTGTTTGA
>NW_026775573.1:98810426-98859427 GCF_030987335.1 Cornus florida | reverse complement strand
ATAGGTACCTTTATTGAGGTAATTTCATTCAAAGATTCAATCTTTACTCATTAAAACACTCTTCGTGACGTCAAAGGGAACTTGAATAACTTTAACTCGAAACACTCATTTCTTTTCAAAACGTCAATCTTTATAAATTAAAAAGGTCTAGTGATGTAATAGCTACCTTGATTGAGGTAATTTCATTCAATGATTCAATCTTTACTCATTAAGACACTCTTCGGGACGTTATAGGGAACTCAAATAAGTTTAACCCAAAAATCTCATTTTCTTTCAAAGATTCAATCTTTATACATTGGAAAGGTCTAGTAACAGAATTGGTACCTTTATTGTGGTATTTTTCATTCAAAGATTCAATCTTCAGTCATTAAAACACTCTTCGCGATTTCATAGGTAACTCGAATAAGTTAAACTCAAAACACTCATTTTCTTTCAAAGATTCAATCTTTATACATTACAAAGGTCTAGTGGTAGAATAGGTACCTTGATTGAGGTAATTTCATTCAAAGATTCAATCTTTACTCATTAAAACACTCTTCGTGACGTCAAAGGGAACTCGAACAGCTTTAACTCAAAACTCTCATTTCTTTTCAAAGATTCAATCTTTATACAATCAAAATTTCTAGTGACTTAATAGGTACCTCGATTGAGGTAATTTCATTCAAAGATTCAATCTCTATTCATTAAAACACTCTTCGGGATGTCAAAAGGAACTCGAATAAGTTTAACTCAAAACTCTAATTTTCTTTCAAAGATTCAATCTTTATACATCAAAAAGATCTAGTAACATAATAGGTTCCTGTATTGAGGAATTTTCATTCGAAGATTCAATCTTTGGTCATTAAAACACTCTTCGCGACTTCATAGGTAACTCGAATAAGTTAAACTCAATACTCTCATTTTTTTCAAAGATAACATCTTTATACATTAAAAAGGTCTACTGACATAATAGGTACATTGATTGAGATAATTTCGTTCAAAGATTCAATCTTTACTCATTAAAACACGCTTCGTGACGTCAAAGGGAACTCAAATAACTTTAACTCAAAACTCGTAGTTCTTTACAAATATTCAATCTTTATACATTAAAAAGGTCTAGTGACATAATAGGTACCTTGATTGAGGTAATTTCATTCAAAGATTCAATATTTACTCTTTAAAACACTCTTCGAGACGTCGCAGGGAACTCGAATATGTTTAACTCAAAACTCTCATTTTCTTTCAAAGCTTGAACCTTTATATATTAAAAAGGTCTAGTGACATAATAAGTACCTCTATTGAGGTAATTTCATACAAAGATTTAATCCTTACGCGTTAAAACACTATTCGGGACGTCATAGGGAACTCGGATAGGTTTAACTCATAACGCTCACTTCTTTTTAAAGATTCAATCTTTATATATAAAAGGTCCAGGGGACAAAATAAGTCCCTTGATTCAAGTAATTTCAATCAAAGATTCAATCTTTACTCGTTGAAATACTCTTCGGGATGTCATAGGGAACTCGAATAAGTTTAACTCAAAACAGTCATTTTCTTTCCAAGATTCAACCTTTATACATTAAAAAGGTCTTGTAACATAATAGGTACCTTTACTAAGGTACTTTCATTCAAAGATTCATTATTTAGTCATTAAAACACTGTTCACGACTTCATAGGTAAATCGAATAAGTTGAACTCAGAACTATCATTCTATTCCAAAGATTCAATCTTTAGACATTAAAAAGGTCTAGTAACATAATAGGTACCTTTATTGAGGTGTTTTCATTCAAAGATTCAATCTTTATTCATTAAAACACTTTTCGCGACTTCATAGGTAACTCGAATAAGTTAAACTCAAAACTCTCACTTTCTTTCCAAGATTCAATCTTTGTACATTAAAAAGGTCTAGTGAAATAACAGCTACCTTGATTGAGGTAATTACATTCAAAGATTCAATATTTACTCATTAAAACACTCTTTGGGACGTTACAGGGAACGTGAATAAGTTTAACTCAAAACTCTCATTTTCTTTCAAAGATACAGTCTTTATACATTAAAAAGGTCTACTAACAAAATAAGTACCTTTATTGAGGTATTTTCATTCAAAGATTCAATCTTTAGTCATTAAAACACTCTTCGCAACTTCATAGGTAACTCGAATAAGTTGAGCTCAAAACTCTCATGTTCATTCAAAGATTCAATCCTTATACATTAAAAAGGTTTAGTGACAGAATAGGTACCTTGATTGAGGTAATTTCGTTCAAAGATTCAATCTTTACTCATTAAAACACTCTTCGTGACGTCAAAGGGAACTTGAATAACTTTGACTCGAAACACTCATTTCTTTTCAAAACGTCAATCTTTATAAATTAAAAAGGTCTAGTGATGTAATAGCTACCTTGATTGAGGTAATTTCATTCAATGATTCAATCTTTACTCATTAAGACACTCTTCGGGACGTTACAGGGAACTCGAATAAGTTTAACCCAAAAATCTCATTTTCATTCAAAGATTCAATCTTTATACATTGGAAAGGTCTAGTAACAGAATTGGTACCTTTATTGTGGTATTTTTCATTCAAAGATTCAATCTTCAGTCATTAAAACACTCTTCGTGATTTCATAGGTAACTCGAATAAGTTAAACTCAAAACACTCATTTTCTTTCAAAGATTCAATCTTTATACATTACAAAGGTCTAGTGGTAGAATAGGTACCTTGATTGACTTGATTGAGGTAATTTCATTCAAAGATTCAATCTTTACTCATTAAAACACTCTTCGTGACGTCAAAGGGAACTCGAACAGCTTTAACTCAAAACTCTCATTTCTTTTCAAAGATTCAATCTTTATACAATCAAAATTTCTAGTGACTTAATAGGTACCTCGATTGAGGTAATTTCATTCAAAGATTCAATCTTTATTCATTAAAACACTCTTCGGGATGTCAAAAGGAACTCGAATAAGTTTAACTCAAAACTCTAATTTTCTTTCAAAGATTCAATCTTTATACATCAAAAAGATCTAGTAACATAATAGGTTCCTGTATTGAGGAATTTTCATTCGAAGATTCAATCTTTGGTCATTAAAACACTCTTCGCGACTTCATAGGTAACTCGAATAAGTTAAACTCAATACTCTCATTTTTTTCAAAGATAACATCTTTATACATTAAAAAGGTCTACTGACATAATAGGTACATTGATTGAGATAATTTCGTTCAAAGATTCAATCTTTACTCATTAAAACACGCTTCGTGACGTCAAAGGGAACTCAAATAACTTTAACTCAAAACTCGTAGTTCTTTACAAATATTCAATCTTTATACATTAAAAAGGTCTAGTGACATAATAGGTACCTTGATTGAGGTAATTTCATTCAAAGATTCAATATTTACTCTTTAAAACACTCTTCGAGACGTCGCAGGGAACTCGAATATGTTTAACTCAAAACTCTCATTTTCTTTCAAAGCTTGAACCTTTATACATTAAAAAGGTCTAGTGACATAATAAGTACCTCTATTGAGGTAATTTCATACAAAGATTCAATCCTTACGCGTTAAAACACTATTCGGGACGTCATAGGGAACTCGGATAGGTTTAACTCATAACGCTCACTTCTTTTTCAAGATTCAATCTTTATATATAAAAGGTCCAGGGGACAAAATAAGTCCATTGAGTCAAGTAATTTCAATCAAAGATTCAATCTTTACTCGTTGAAATACTCTTCGGGATGTCATAGGGAACTCGAATAAGTTTAACTCAAACCAGTCATTTTCTTTCCAAGATTCAATCTTTTTACATTAAAAAGGTCTTGTAACATAATAGGTACCTTTACTAAGGTATTTTAATTCAAAGATTCATTATTTAGTCATTAAAACACTGTTCACGACTTCATAGGTAAATCGAATAAGTTGAACTTAGAACTATCATTTTATTCTAAAGATTCAATCTTTAGACATTAAAAGGTCTAGTAACATAATAGGTACCTTTATTGAGGTGTTTTCATTCAAAGATTCACTCTTTATTCATTAAAACACTCTTCGCGACTTCATAGGTAACTCGAATAAGTTGAACTCAAAACTCTCACTTTCTTTCCAAGATTCAATCTTTGTACATTAAAAAGGTCTAGTGACATAAAAGCTACCTTGATTGAGGTAATTGCATTCAAAGATTCAATATTTACTCATTAAAACACTCTTTGGGATGTTACAGGGAACGTGAATAAGTTTAACTCAAAACTCTCATTTTCTTTCAAAGATACAGTCTTTATACATTAAAAAGGTCTACTAACAAAATAAGTACCTTTATTGAGGTATTTTCATTAAAATACTCTTCGCAACTTCATAGGTAACTCGAATAAGTTGAGCTCAAAACTCTCATGTTCTTTCAAAGATTCAATCCTTATACATTAAAAAGGTTTAGTGACAGAATAGGTACCTTGATTGAGGTAATTTCATTCAAAGATTCAATCTTTACTCATTAAAACACTCTTCGTGACGTCAAAGGGAACTTGAATAACTTTAACTCGAAACACTCATTTCTTTTCAAAACGTCAATCTTTATAAATTAAAAAGGTCTAGTGATGTAATAGCTACCTTGATTGAGGTAATTTCATTCAATGATTCAATCTTTACTCATTAAGACACTCTTCGGGACGTTACAGGGAACTCGAATAAGTTTAACCCAAAAATCTCATTTTCTTTCAAAGATTCAATCTTTATACATTGGAAAGGTCTAGTAACAGAATTGGTACCTTTATTGTGGTATTTTTCATTCAAAGATTCAATCTTCAGTCATTAAAACACTCTTCGCGATTTCATAGGTAACTCGAATAAGTTAAACTCAAAACACTCATTTTCTTTCAAAGATTCAATCTTTATACATTACAAAGGTCTAGTGGTAGAATAGGTACCTTGATTGAGGTAATTTCATTCAAAGATTCAATCTTTACTCATTAAAACACTCTTCGTGACGTCAAAGGGAACTCGAACAGCTTTAACTCAAAACTCTCATTTCTTTTCAAAGATTCAATCTTTATACAATCAAAATTTCTAGTGACTTAATAGGTACCTCGATTGAGGTAATTTCATTCAAAGATTCAATCTCTATTCATTAAAACACTCTTCGGGATGTCAAAAGGAACTCGAATAAGTTTAACTCAAAACTCTAATTTTCTTTCAAAGATTCAATCTTTATACATCAAAAAGATCTAGTAACATAATAGGTTCCTGTATTGAGGAATTTTCATTCGAAGATTCAGTCTTTGGTCATTAAAACACTCTTCGCGACTTCATAGGTAACTCGAATAAGTTAAACTCAATACTCTCATTTTTTTCAAAGATTCCATCTTTATACATTAAAAAGGTCTACTGACATAATAGGTACATTGATTGAGATAATTTCGTTCAAAGATTCAATCTTTACTCATTAAAACACGCTTCGTGACGTCAAAGGGAACTCAAATAACTTTAACTCAAAACTCGTAGTTCTTTACAAATATTCAATCTTTATACATTAAAAAGGTCTAGTGACATAATAGGTACCTTGATTGAGGTAATTTCATTCAAAGATTCAATATTTACTCTTTAAAACACTCTTCGAGACGTCGCAGGGAACTCGAATATGTTTAACTCAAAACTCTCATTTTCTTTCAAAGCTTGAACCTTTATACATTAAAAAGGTCTAGTGACATAATAAGTACCTCTATTGAGGTAATTTCATACAAAGATTCAATCCTTACGCGTTAAAACACTATTCGGGACGTCATAGGGAACTCGGATAGGTTTAACTCATAACGCTCACTTCTTTTTAAAGATTCAATCTTTATATATAAAAGGACCAGGGGACAAAATAAGTCCCTTGAGTAAAGTTATTTCAATCAAAGATTCAATCTTTACTCGTTGAAATACTCTTCGGGATGTCACAGGGAACTCAAATAAGTTTAACTCAAAACAGTCATTTTCTTTCCAAGATTCAACATTTATACATTAAAAAGGTCTTGTAACATAATAGGTACCTTTACTAAGGTACTTTCATTCAAAGATTCATTATTTAGTCATTAAAACACTGTTCACGACTTCATAGGTAAATCGAATAAGTTGAACTCAGAACTATCATTCTATTCCAAAGATTCAATCTTTAGACATTAAAAAGGTCTAGTAACATAATAGGTACCTTTATTGAGGTGTTTTCATTCAACGATTCAATCTTTATCCATTAAAACACTCTTCGCGACTTCATAGGTAACTCGAATAAGTTAAACTCAAAACTCTCACTTTCTTTCCAAGATTCAATCTTTGTACATTAAAAAGGTCTAGTGACATAACAGCTACCTTGATTGAGGTAATTACATTCAAAGATTCAATATTTACTCATTAAAACACTCTTTGGGACGTTACAGGGAACGTGAATAAGTTTAACTCAAAACTCTCATTTTCTTTCAAAGATACAGTCTTTATACATTAAAAAGGTCTACTAACAAAATAAGTACCTTTATTGAGGTATTTTCATTCAAAGATTCAATCTTTAGTCATTAAAACACTCTTCGCAACTTCATAGGTAACTCGAATAAGTTGAGCTCAAAACTCTCATGTTCTTTCAAAGATTCAATCCTTATACATTAAAAAGGTTTAGTGACAGAATAGGTACCTTGATTGAGGTAATTTCATTCAAAGATTCAATCTTTACTCATTAAAACACTCTTCGTGACGTCAAAGGGAACTTGAATAACTTTAACTCGAAACACTCATTTCTTTTCAAAACGTCAATCTTTATAAATTAAAAAGGTCTAGTGATGTAATAGCTACCTTGATTGAGGTAATTTCATTCAATGATTCAATCTTTACTCATTAAGACACTCTTCGGGACGTTACAGGGAACTCGAATAAGTTTAACCCAAAAATCTCATTTTCTTTCAAAGATTCAATCTTTATACATTGGAAAGGTCTAGTAACAGAATTGGTACCTTTATTGTGGTATTTTTCATTCAAAGATTCAATCTTCAGTCATTAAAACACTCTTCGCGATTTCATAGGTAACTCGAATAAGTTAAACTCAAAACACTCATTTTCTTTCAAAGATTCAATCTTTATACATTACAAAGTTCTAGTGGTAGAATAGGTACCTTGATTGAGGTAATTTCAATCAAAGATTCAATCTTTACTCATTAAAACACTCTTCGTGACGTCAAAGGGAACTCGAACAGCTTTAACTCAAAACTCTCATTTCTTTTCAAAGATTCAATCTTTATACAATCAAAATTTCTAGTGACTTAATAGGTACCTCGATTGAGGTAATTTCATTCAAAGATTCAATCTCTATTCATTAAAACACTCTTCGGGATGTCAAAAGGAACTCGAATAAGTTTAACTCAAAACTCTAATTTTCTTTCAAAGATTCAATCTTTATACATCAAAAAGATCTAGTAACATAATAGGTTCCTGTATTGAGGAATTTTCATTCGAAGATTCAATCTTTGGTCATTAAAACACTCTTCGCGACTTCATAGGTAACTCGAATAACTTAAACTCAATACTCTCATTTTTTTCAAAGATAACATCTTTATACATTAAAAAGGTCTACTGACATAATAGGTACATTGATTGAGATAATTTCGTTCAAAGATTCAATCTTTACTCATTAAAACACGCTTCGTGACGTCAAAGGGAACTCAAATAACTTTAACTCAAAACTCGTAATTCTTTACAAATATTCAATCTTTATACATTAAAAAGGTCTAGTGACATAATAGGTACCTTGATTGAGGTAATTTCATTCAAAGATTCAATATTTACTCTTTAAAACACTCTTCGAGACGTCGCAGGGAACTCGAATATGTTTAACTCAAAACTCTCATTTTCTTTCAAAGCTTGAACCTTTATACATTAAAAAGGTCTAGTGACATAATAAGTACCTCTATTGAGGTAATTTCATACAAAGATTCAATCCTTACGCGTTAAAACACTATTCGGGACGTCATAGGGAACTCGGATAGGTTTAACTCATAACGCTCACTTCTTTTTCAAGATTCAATCTTTATATATAAAAGGTCCAGGGGACAAAATAAGTCCATTGAGTCAAGTAATTTCAATCAAAGATTCAATCTTTACTCGTTGAAATACTCTTCGGGATGTCATAGGGAACTCGAATAAGTTTAACTCAAAACAGTCATTTTCTTTCCAAGATTCAACCTTTATACATTAAAAAGGTCTTGTAACATAATAGGTACCTTTACTAAGGTATTTTCATTCAAAGATTCATTATTTAGTCATTAAAACACAGTTCACGACTTCATAGGTAAATCGAATAAGTTGAACTCAGAACTATCATTTTATTCCAAAAATTCAATCTTTAGACATTAAAAAGGTCTAGAAACATAATAGGTACCTTTATTGAGGTGTTTTCATTCAAAGATTCAATCTTTATTCATTAAAACACTCTTCGCGACTTCATAGGTAACTCGAATAAGTTGAACTCAAAACTCTCACTTTCTTTCCAAGATTCAATCTTTGTACATTAAAAAGGTCTAGTGACATAACAGCTACCTTGATTGAGGTAATTACATTCAAAGATTCAATATTTACTCATTAAAACACTCTTTGGGACGTTACAGGGAACGTGAATAAGTTTAACTCAAAACTCTCATTTTCTTTCAAAGATACAGTCTTTATACATTAAAAAGGTCTACTAACAAAATAAGTACCTTTATTGAGGTATTTTCATTCAAAGATTCAATCTTTAGTCATTAAAACACTCTTCGCAACTTCATAGGTAACTCGAATAAGTTGAGCTCAAAACTCTCATGTTCTTTCAAAGATTCAATCCTTATACATTAAAAAGGTTTAGTGACAGAATAGGTACCTTTATTGAGGTAATTTCATTCAAAGATTCAATCTTTACTCATTAAAACACTCTTCGTGACGTCAAAGGGAACTTGAATAACTTTAACTCGAAACACTCATTTCTTTTCAAAACGTCAATCTTTATAAATTAAAAAGGTCTAGTGATGTAATAGCTACCTTGATTGAGGTAATTTCATTCAATGATTCAATCTTTACTCATTAAGACACTCTTCGGGACGTTATAGGGAACTCGAATAAGTTTAACCCAAAAATCTCATTTTCTTTCAAAGATTCAATCTTTATACATTGGAAAGGTCTAGTAACAGAATTGGTACCTTTATTGTGGTATTTTTCATTCAAAGATTCAATCTTCAGTCATTAAAACACTCTTCGCGATTTCATAGGTAACTCGAATAAGTTAAACTCAAAACACTCATTTTCTTTCAAAGATTCAATCTTTATACATTACAAAGGTCTAGTGGTAGAATAGGTACCTTGATTGAGGTAATTTCATTCAAAGATTCAATCTTTACTCATTAAAACACTCTTCGTGACGTCAAAGGGAACTCGAACAGCTTTAACTCAAAACTCTCATTTCTTTTCAAAGATTCAATCTTTATACAATCAAAATTTCTAGTGACTTAATAGGTACCTCGATTGAGGTAATTTTATTCAAAGATTCAATCTCTATTCATTAAAACACTCTTCGGGATGTCAAAAGGAACTCGAATAAGTTTAACTCAAAACTCTAATTTTCTTTCAAAGATTCAATCTTTATACATCAAAAAGATCTAGTAACAGAATAGGTTCCTGTATTGAGGAATTTTCATTCGAAGATTCAATCTTTGGTCATTAAAACACTCTTCGCGACTTCATAGGTAACTCGAATAAGTTAAACTCAATACTCTCATTTTTTTCAAAGATAACATCTTTATACATTAAAAAGGTCTACTGACATAATAGGTACATTGATTGAGATAATTTCGTTCAAAGATTCAATCTTTACTCATTAAAACACGCTTCGTGACGTCAAAGGGAACTCAAATAACTTTAACTCAAAACTCGTAGTTCTTTACAAATATTCAATCTTTATACATTAAAAAGGTCTAGTGACATAATAGGTACCTTGATTGAGGTAATTTCATTCAAAGATTCAATATTTACTCTTTAAAACACTCTTCGAGACGTCGCAGGGAACTCGAATATGTTTAACTCAAAACTCTCATTTTCTTTCAAAGCTTGAACCTTTATATATTAAAAAGGTCTAGTGACATAATAAGTACCTCTATTGAGGTAATTTCATACAAAGATTTAATCCTTACGCGTTAAAACACTATTCGGGACGTCATAGGGAACTCGGATAGGTTTAACTCATAACGCTCACTTCTTTTTAAAGATTCAATCTTTATATATAAAAGGTCCAGGGGACAAAATAAGTCCCTTGATTCAAGTAATTTCAATCAAAGATTCAATCTTTACTCGTTGAAATACTCTTCGGGATGTCATAGGGAACTCGAATAAGTTTAACTCAAAACAGTCATTTTCTTTCCAAGATTCAACCTTTATACATTAAAAAGGTCTTGTAACATAATAGGTACCTTTACTAAGGTACTTTCATTCAAAGATTCATTATTTAGTCATTAAAACACTGTTCACGACTTCATAGGTAAATCGAATAAGTTGAACTCAGAACTATCATTCTATTCCAAAGATTCAATCTTTAGACATTAAAAAGGTCTAGTAACATAATAGGTACCTTTATTGAGGTGTTTTCATTCAAAGATTCAATCTTTATTCATTAAAACACTTTTCGCGACTTCATAGGTAACTCGAATAAGTTAAACTCAAAACTCTCACTTTCTTTCCAAGATTCAATCTTTGTACATTAAAAAGGTCTAGTGAAATAACAGCTACCTTGATTGAGGTAATTACATTCAAAGATTCAATATTTACTCATTAAAACACTCTTTGGGACGTTACAGGGAACGTGAATAAGTTTAACTCAAAACTCTCATTTTCTTTCAAAGATACAGTCTTTATACATTAAAAAGGTCTACTAACAAAATAAGTACCTTTATTGAGGTATTTTCATTCAAAGATTCAATCTTTAGTCATTAAAACACTCTTCGCAACTTCATAGGTAACTCGAATAAGTTGAGCTCAAAACTCTCATGTTCATTCAAAGATTCAATCCTTATACATTAAAAAGGTTTAGTGACAGAATAGGTACCTTGATTGAGGTAATTTCGTTCAAAGATTCAATCTTTACTCATTAAAACACTCTTCGTGACGTCAAGGTGAACTTGAATAACTTTGACTCGAAACACTCATTTCTTTTCAAAACGTCAATCTTTATAAATTAAAAAGGTCTAGTGATGTAATAGCTACCTTGATTGAGGTAATTTCATTCAATGATTCAATCTTTACTCATTAAGACACTCTTCGGGACGTTACAGGGAACTCGAATAAGTTTAACCCAAAAATCTCATTTTCATTCAAAGATTCAATCTTTATACATTGGAAAGGTCTAGTAACAGAATTGGTACCTTTATTGTGGTATTTTTCATTCAAAGATTCAATCTTCAGTCATTAAAACACTCTTCGTGATTTCATAGGTAACTCGAATAAGTTAAACTCAAAACACTCATTTTCTTTCAAAGATTCAATCTTTATACATTACAAAGGTCTAGTGGTAGAATAGGTACCTTGATTGACTTGATTGAGGTAATTTCATTCAAAGATTCAATCTTTACTCATTAAAACACTCTTCGTGACGTCAAAGGGAACTCGAACAGCTTTAACTCAAAACTCTCATTTCTTTTCAAAGATTCAATCTTTATACAATCAAAATTTCTAGTGACTTAATAGGTACCTCGATTGAGGTAATTTCATTCAAAGATTCAATCTTTATTCATTAAAACACTCTTCGGGATGTCAAAAGGAACTCGAATAAGTTTAACTCAAAACTCTAATTTTCTTTCAAAGATTCAATCTTTATACATCAAAAAGATCTAGTAACATAATAGGTTCCTGTATTGAGGAATTTTCATTCGAAGATTCAATCTTTGGTCATTAAAACACTCTTCGCGACTTCATAGGTAACTCGAATAAGTTAAACTCAATACTCTCATTTTTTTCAAAGATAACATCTTTATACATTAAAAAGGTCTACTGACATAATAGGTACATTGATTGAGATAATTTCGTTCAAAGATTCAATCTTTACTCATTAAAACACGCTTCGTGACGTCAAAGGGAACTCAAATAACTTTAACTCAAAACTCGTAGTTCTTTACAAATATTCAATCTTTATACATTAAAAAGGTCTAGTGACATAATAGGTACCTTGATTGAGGTAATTTCATTCAAAGATTCAATATTTACTCTTTAAAACACTCTTCGAGACGTCGCAGGGAACTCGAATATGTTTAACTCAAAACTCTCATTTTCTTTCAAAGCTTGAACCTTTATACATTAAAAAGGTCTAGTGACATAATAAGTACCTCTATTGAGGTAATTTCATACAAAGATTCAATCCTTACGCGTTAAAACACTATTCGGGACGTCATAGGGAACTCGGATAGGTTTAACTCATAACGCTCACTTCTTTTTCAAGATTCAATCTTTATATATAAAAGGTCCAGGGGACAAAATAAGTCCATTGAGTCAAGTAATTTCAATCAAAGATTCAATCTTTACTCGTTGAAATACTCTTCGGGATGTCATAGGGAACTCGAATAAGTTTAACTCAAACCAGTCATTTTCTTTCCAAGATTCAGTCTTTATACATTAAAAAGGTCTTGTAACATAATAGGTACCTTTACTAAGGTATTTTCATTCAAAGATTCATTATTTAGTCATTAAAACACTGTTCACGACTTCATAGGCAAATCGAATAAGTTGAACTCAGAACTATCATTTTATTCCAAAGATTCAATCTTTAGACATTAAAAAGGTCTAGTAACATAATAGGTACCTTTATTGAGGTGTTTTCATTCAAAGATTCAATCTTTATTCATTAAAACACTCTTCGCGACATCATAGGTAACTCGAATAAGTTAAACTCAAAACTCTCACTTTCTTTCCAAGATTCAATCTTTGTACATTAAAAAGGTCTAGTGACATAACAGCTACCTTGATTGAGGTAATTACATTCAAAGATTCAATATTTACTCATTAAAACACTCTTTGGGACGTTACAGGGGACGTGAATAAGTTTAACTCAAAACTCTCATTTTCTTTCAAAGATACAGTCTTTATACATTAAAAAGGTCTACTAACAAAATAAGTACCTTTATTGAGGTATTTTCATTCAAAGATTCAATCTTTAGTCATTAAAACACTCTTCGCAACTTCATAGGTAACTCGAATAAACTCTCATGTTCTTTCAAAGATTCAATCCTTATACATTAAAAAGGTTTAGTGACAGAATAGGTACCTTGATTGAGGTAATTTCATTCAAAGATTCAATCTTTACTCATTAAAACACTCTTCGTGACGTCAAAGGGAACTTGAATAACTTTAACTCGAAACACTCATTTCTTTTCAAAACGTCAATCTTTATAAATTAAAAAGGTTTAGTGATGTAATAGCTACCCTGATTGAGGTAATTTCTTTCAATGATTCAATCTTTACTCATTAAGACACTCTTCGGGACGTTACAGGGAACTCGAATAAGTTTAACCCAAAAATCTCGTTTTCTTTCAAAGATTCAATCTTTATACATTGGAAAGGTCTAGTAACAGAATTGGTACCTTTATTGTGGTATTTTTCATTCAAAGATTCAATTTTCAGTCATTAAAACACTCTTCGCGATTTCATAGGTAACTCGAATAAGTTAAACTCAAAACACTCATTTTCTTTCAAAGATTCAATCTTTATACATTACAAAGGTCTAGTGGTAGAATAGGTACCTTGATTGAGGTAATTTCATTCAAAGATTCAATCTTTACTCATTAAAACACTCTTCGTGACGTCAAAGGGAACTCGAATAACTTTAACTCAAAACTCTCATTTCTTTTCAAAGATTCAATCTTTATACAATCAAAATTTCTAGTGACTTAATAGGTACCTCGATTGAGGTAATTTCATTCAAAGATTCAATCTTTACTCATTAAAACACTCTTCGGGATGTCAAAAGGAACTCGAATAAGTTTAACTCAAAACTCTAATTTTCTTTCAAAGATTCAATCTTTATACATCAAAAAGATCTAGTAACATAATAGGTTCCTGTATTGAGGAATTTTCATTCGAAGATTCAATCTTTGGTCATTAAAACACTCTTCGCGACTTCATAGGTAACTCGAATAAGTTAAACTCAATACTCTCATTTTTTTCAAAGATTCCATCTTTATACATTAAAAAGGTCTACTGACATAATAGGTACATTGATTGAGATAATTTCGTTCAGAGATTCAATCTTTACTCATTAAAACACACTTCGTGACCTCAAAGGGAACTCAAATAACTTTAACTCAAAACTCGTAGTTCTTTACAAATATTCAATCTTTATACATTAAAAAGGTCTAGTGACATAATAGGTACCTTGATTGAGGTAATTTCATTCAAAGATTCAATATTTACTCTTTAAAACACTCTTCGAGACGTCGCAGGGAACTCGAATATGTTTAACTCAAAACTCTCATTTTCTTTCAAAGCTTGAACCTTTATACATTAAAAAGGTTTAGTGACATAATAAGTACCTCTATTGAGGTAATTTCATACAAAGATTCAATCCTTACGCGTTAAAACACTATTCGGGACGTCATAGGGAACTCGGATAGGTATAACTCATAACGCTCACTTCTTTTTAAAGATTCAATCTTTATATATAAAAGGTCCAGGGACAAAATAAGTGCCTTGATTCAAGTAATTTCAATCAAAGATTCAATCTTTACTCGTTGAAATACTCTTCGGGATGTCATAGGGAACTCGAATAAGTTTAACTCAAACCAATCATTTTCTTTCCAAGATTCAATCTTTATACATTAAAAAGGTCTTGTAACATAATAGGTACCTTTACTAAGGTATTTTCATTCAAAGATTCATTATTTAGTCATTAAAACACTGTTCACGACTTCATAGGCAAATCGAATAAGTTGAACTCAGAACTATCATTTTATTCCAAAGATTCAATCTTTAGACATGAAAAAGGTCTAGTAACATAATAGGTACCTTTATTGAGGTGTTTTCATTCAAAGATTCAATCTTTATTCATTAAAACACTCTTCGCGACTTCATAGGTAACTCGAATAAGTTAAACTCAAAACTCTCACTTTCTTTCCAAGATTCAATCTTTGTACATTAAAAAGGTCTAGTGACATAACAGCTACCTTGATTGAGGTAATTACATTCAAAGATTCAATATTTACTCATTAAAACACTCTTTGGGACGTTACAGGGGACGTGAATAAGTTTAACTCAAAACTCTCATTTTCTTTCAAAGATACAGTCTTTATACATTAAAAAGGTCTACTAATAAAATAAGTACCTTTATTGAGGTATTTTCATTCAAAGATTCAATCTTTAGTCATTAAAACACTCTTCGCAACTTCATAGGTAACTCGAATAAGTTGAGCTCAAAACTCTCATGTTCTTTCAAAGATTCAATCCTTATACATTAAAAAGGTTTAGTGACAGAATAGGTACCTTGATTGAGGTAATTTAATTCAAAGATTCAATCTTTACTCATTAAAACACTCTTCATGACGTCAAAGGGAACTTGAATAACTTTAACTCGAAACACTCATTTCTTTTCAAAACGTCAATCTTTATAAATTAAAAAGGTCTAGTGATGTAATAGCTACCTTGATTGAGGTAATTTCATTCAATGATTCAATCTTTACTCATTAAGACACTCTTCGGGACGTTACAGGGAACTCGAATAAGTTTAACCCAAAAATCTCATTTTCTTTCAAAGATTCAATCTTTATAGATTGGAAAGGTCTAGTAACATAATTGGTACCTTTATTGTGGTATTTTTCATTCAAAGATTCAATCTTCAGTCATTAAAACACTCTTCGCGATTTCATAGGTAACTCGAATAAGTTAAACTCAAAACACTCATTTTCTTTCAAAGATTCAATCTTTAAACATTACAAAGGTCTAGTGGTAGAATAGGTGCCTTGATTGAGCTAATTTCATTCAAAGATTCAATCTTTACTCACTAAAACACTCTTCGTGACGTCAAAGGGAACTCGAATAACTTTAACTCAAAACTCTCATTTCTTTTCAAAGATTCAATCTTTATACAATCAAAATTTCTATTGACTTAATAGGTACCTCGATTGAGGTAATTTCATTCAAAGATTCAATCTTTACTCATTAAAACACTCTTCGTGACGTCAAAGGGAACTCGAATAACTTTAACTCAAAAATCTCATTTCTTTTCAAAGATTCAATCTTTATACAATCAAAATTTCTAGTGACTTAATAGGTACCTCGATTGAGGTAATTTCATTCAAAGATTCAATCTTTACTCATTAAAACACTCTTCGGGATGTCAAAAGGAACTCGAATAAGTTTAACCCAAAACTCTAATTTTCTTTCAAAGATTCAATCTTTATACATCAAAAAGATCTAGTAACATAATAGGTTCCTGTATTGCGGAATTTTTATTCGAAGATTCAATCTTTGGTCACTAAAACACTCTTCGCGACTTCATAGGTAACTCGAATAAGTTAAACTCAATACTCTCATTTTTTTCAAAGATTCCATCTTTATACATTAAAAAGGTCTACTGACATAATAGGTACATTGATTGAGATAATTTCGTTCAAAGATTCAATCTTTACTCATTAAAACACGCTTCGTGACCTCAAAGGGAACTCAAATAACTTTAACTCAAAACTCGTAGTTCTTTACAAATATTCAATCTTTATACATTAAAAAGGTCTAGTGACATAATAGGTACCTTGATTGAGGTAATTTCATCCAAAGATTCAATATTTACTCTTTAAAACACTCTTCGAGACGTCGCTGGGAACTCGAATATGTTTAACTCAAAACTCTCATTTTCTTTCAAAGCTTGAACCTTTATACATTAAAAAGGTCTAGTGACATAATATGTACCTCTATTGAGGTAATTTCATACAAAGATTCAATCCTTACGCGTTAAAACACTATTCGGGACGTCATAGGGAACTCGGATAGGTTTAACTCATAACGCTCACTTCTTTTTAAAGATTCAATCTTTATATATAAAAGGTCCAGGGACAAAATAAGTCCCTTGATTCAAGTAATTTCAATCAAAGATTCAATCTTTACTCGTTGAAATACTCTTCGGGATGTCATAGGGAACTCGAATAAGTTTAACTCAAAACAGTCATTTTCTTTCCAAGATTCAATCTTTATACATTAAAAAGGTCTTGTAACATAATAGGTACCTTTACTAAGGTATTTTCATTCAAAGATTCATTATTTAGTCATTAAAACACTGTTCACGACTTCATAGGTAAATCGAATAAGTTGAACTCAGAACTGTCATTTTATTCCAAAGATTCAATCTTTAGACATTAAAAAGGTCTAGTAACATAATAGGTACCTTTATTGAGGTGTTTTCATTCAAAGATTCAATCTTTATTCATTAAAACACTCTTCGCGACATCATAGGTAACTCGAATAAGTTAAACTCAAAACTCTCACTTTCTTTCCAAGATTCAATCTTTGTACATTAAAAAGGTCTAGTGACATAACAGCTACCTTGATTGAGGTAATTACATTCAAAGATTCAATATTTACTCATTAAAACACTCTTTGGGACGTTACAGGGGACGTGTATAAGTTTAACTCAAAACTCTCATTTTCTTTCAAAGATACAGTCTTTATACATTAAAAAGGTCTACTAACAAAATAAGTACCTTAATTGAGGTATTTTCATTCAAAGATTCAATCTTTAGTCATTAAAACACTCTTCGCAACTTCATAGGTAACTCGAATAAACTCTCATGTTCTTTCAAAGATTCAATCCTTATACATTAAAAAGGTTTAGTGACAGAATAGGTACCTTGATTGAGGTAATTTCATTCAAAGATTCAATCTTTACTCATTAAAACACTCTTCGTGACGTCAAAGGGAACTTGAATAACTTTAACTCGAAACACTCATTTCTTTTCAAAACGTCAGTCTTTATAAATTAAAAAGGTTTAGTGATGTAATAGCTACCCTGATTGAGGTAATTTCATTCAATGATTCAATCTTTACTCATTAAGACGCTCTTCGGGACGTTACAGGGAACTCGAATAAGTTTAACCCAAAAATCTCGTTTTCTTTCAAAGATTCAATCTTTATACATTGGAAAGGTCTAGTAACAGAATTGGTACCTTTATTGTGGTATTTTTCATTCAAAGATTCAATCTTCAGTCATTAAAACACTCTTCGCGATTTCATAGGTAACTCGAATAAGTTAAACTCAAAACACTCATTTTCTTTCAAAGATTCAATCTTTATACATTACAAAGGTCTAGTGGTAGAATAGGTACATTGATTGAGGTAATTTCATTCAAAGATTCAATCTTTACTCATTAAAACACTCTTCGTGACGTCAAAGGGAACTCGAATAACTTTAACTCAAAACTCTCATTTCTTTTCAAAGATTCAATCTTTATACAATCAAAATTTCTAGTGACTTAATAGGTACCTCGATTGAGATAATTTCATTCAAAGATTCAATCTTTACTCATTAAAACACTCTTCGGGATGTCAAAAGGAACTCGAATAAGTTTAACTCAAAACTCTAATTTTCTTTCAAAGATTCAATCTTTATACATCAAAAAGATCTAGTAACATAATAGGTTCCTGTATTGAGGAATTTTCATTCGAAGATTCAATCTTTGGTCATTAAAACACTCTTCGCGACTTCATAGGTAACTCGAATAAGTTAAACTCAATACTCTCATTTTTTTCAAAGATTCCATCTTTATACATTAAAAAGGTCTACTGACATAATAGGTACATTGATTGAGATAATTTCGTTCAGAGATTCAATCTTTACTCATTAAAACACGCTTCGTGACCTCAAAGGGAACTCAAATAACTTTAACTCAAAACTCGTAGTTCTTTAAAAATATTCAATCTTTATACATTAAAAAGGTCTAGTGACATAATAGGTACCTTGATTGAGGTAATTTCATTCAAAGATTCAATATTTACTCTTTAAAACACTCTTCGAGACGTCGCAGGGAACTCGAATATGTTTAACTCAAAACTCTCATTTTCTTTCAAACCTTGAACCTTTATACATTAAAAAGGTCTAGTGACATAATAAGTACCTCTATTGAGGTAATTTCATACAAAGATTCAATCCTTACGCGTTAAAACACTATTCGGGACGTCATAGGGAACTCGGATAGGTTTAACTCATAATGCTCACTTCTTTTTAAAGATTCAATCTTTATATATAAAAGGTCCAGGGACAAAATAAGTGCCTTGATTCAAGTAATTTCAATCAAAGATTCAATCTTTACTCGTTGAAATACTCTTCGGGATGCCATAGGGAACTCGAATAAGTTTAACTCAAACCAGTCATTTTCTTTCCAAGATTCAATCTTTATACATTAAAAAGGTCTTGTAACATAATAGGTACCTTTACTAAGGTATTTTCATTCAAAGATTCATTATTTAGTCATTAAAACACTGTTCACGACTTCATAGGCAAATCGAATAAGTTGAACTCAAAACTATCATTTTATTCCAAAGATTCAATCTTTAGATATTAAAAAGGTCTAGTAACATAATAGGTACCTTTATTGAGGTGTTTTCATTCAAAGATTCAATCTTTATTCATTAAAACACTCTTCGCGACTTCATAGGTAACTCGAATAAGTTAAACTCAAAACTCTCACTTTCTTTCCAAGATTCAATCTTTGTACATTAAAAAGGTCTAGTGACATAACAGCTACCTTGATTGAGGTAATTACATTCAAAGATTCAATATTTACTCATTAAAACACTCTTTGGGACGTTACAGGGGACGTGAATAAGTTTAACTCAAAACTCTCATTTTCTTTCAAAGATACAGTCTTTATACATTAAAAAGGTCTACTAATAAAATAAGTACCTTTATTGAGGTATTTTCATTCAAAGATTCATTCTTTAGTCATTAAAACACTCTTCGCAACTTCATAGGTAACTCGAATAAGTTGAGCTCAAAACTCTCATGTTCTTTCAAAGATTCAATCCTTATACATTAAAAAGGTTTAGTGACAGAATAGGTACCTTGATTGAGGTAATTTAATTCAAAGATTCAATCTTTACTCATTAAAACACTCTTCGTGACGTCAAAGGGAACTTGAATAACTTTAACTCGAAACACTCATTTCTTTTCAAAACGTCAATCTTTATAAATTAAAAAGGTCTAGTGATGTAATAGCTACCTTGATTGAGGTAATTTCATTCAATGATTCAATCTTTACTCATTAAGACACTCTTCGGGACGTTACAGGGAACTCGAATAAGTTTAACCCAAAAATCTCATTTTCTTTCAAAGATTCAATCTTTATAGATTGGAAAGGTCTAGTAACATAATTGGTACCTTTATTGTGGTATTTTTCATTCAAAGATTCAATCTTCAGTCATTAAAACACTCTTCGCGATTTCATAGGTAACTCGAATAAGTTAAACTCAAAACACTCATTTTCTTTCAAAGATTCAATCTTTATAGATTGGAAAGGTCTAGTAACATAATTGGTACCTTTATTGTGGTATTTTTCATTCAAAGATTCAATCTTCAGTCATTAAAACACTCTTCGCGATTTCATAGGTAACTCGAATAAGTTAAACTCAAAACACTCATTTTCTTTCAAAGATTCAATCTTTATACATTACAAAGGTCTAGTGGTAGAATAGGTGCCTTGATTGAGGTAATTTCATTCAAAGATTCAATCTTTATACAATCAAAATTTCTAATGACTTAATAGGTACCTCGATTGAGGTAATTTCATTCAAAGATTCAATCTTTACTCATTAAAACACTCTTCGTGGCGTCAAAGGGAACTCGAATAACTTTAACTCAAAACTCTCATTTCTTTTCAAAGATTCAATCTTTATACAATCAAAATTTCTAGTGACTTAATAGGTACCTCGATTGAGGTAATTTCATTCAAAGATTCAATCTTTACTCATTAAAACACTCTTCGGGATGTCAAAAGGAACTCGAATAAGTTTAACTCAAAACTCTAATTTTCTTTCAAAGATTCAATCTTTATACATCAAAAAGATCTAGTAACATAATAGGTTCCTGTATTGAGGAATTTTTATTCGAAGATTCAATCTTTGGTCACTAAAACACTCTTCGCGACTTCATAGGTAACTCGAATAAGTTAAGCTCAATACTCTCATTTTTTTCAAAGATTCCATCTTTATACATTAAAAAGGTATACTGACATAATAGGTACATTGATTGAGATAATTTCGTTCAAAGATTCAATCTTTACTCATTAAAACACGCTTCGTGACCTCAAAGGGAACTCAAATAACTTTAACTCAAAACTCGTAGTTCTTTACAAATATTCAATCTTTATACATTAAAAAGGTCTAGTGACATAATAGGTACCTTGATTGAGGTAATTTCATTCAAAGATTCAATATTTACTCTTTAAAACACTCTTCGAGACGTCGCTGGGAACTCGAATATGTTTAACTCAAAACTCTCATTTTCTTTCAAAGCTTGAACCTTTATACATTAAAAAGGTCTAGTGACATAATAAGTACCTCTATTGAGGTAATTTCATACAAAGATTCAATCCTTACGCGTTAAAACACTATTCGGGACGTCATAGGGAACTCGGATAGGTTTAACTCATAACGCTCACTTCTTTTTAAAGATTCAATCTTTATATATAAAAGGTCCAGGGACAAAATAAGTCCCTTGATTCAAGTAATTTCAATCAAAGATTCAATCTTAACTCGTTGAAATACTCTTCGGGATGTCATAGGGAACTCGAATAAGTTTAACTCAAAACAGTCATTTTCTTTCCAAGATTCAATCTTTATACATTAAAAAGGTCTTGTAACATAATACGTACCTTTACTAAGGTATTTTCATTCAAAGATTCATTATTTAGTCATTAAAACACTGTTCACGACTTCATAGGTAAATCGAATAAGTTGAACTCAGAACTATCATTTTATTCCAAAGATTCAATCTTTAGACATTAAAAAGGTCAAGTAACATAATAGGTACCTTTATTGAGGTGTTTTCATTCAAAGATTCAATCTTTATTCATTAAAACACTCTTCGCGACTTCATAGGTAACTCGAATAAGTTAAACTCAAAACTCTCACTTTCTTTCCAAGATTCAATCTTTGTACATTAAAAAGGTCTAGTGACATAACAGCTACCTTGATTGAGGTAATTACATTCAAAGATTCAATATTTACTCATTAAAACACTCTTTGGGACGTTACAGGGAACGTGAATAAGTTTAACTCAAAACTCTCATTTTCTTTCAAAGATACAGTCTTTATACATTAAAAAGGTCTACTAACAAAATAAGTACCTTTATTGAGGTATTTTCATTCAAAGATTCAATCCTTAGTCATTAAAACACTCTTCACAACTTCATAGGTAACTCGAATAAGTTGAGCTCAAAACTCTCATGTTCTTTCAAAGATTCAATCCTTATACATTAAAAAGGTTTAGTGACAGAATAGGTACCTTGATTGAGGTAATTTCATTCATAAATTCAATCTTTACTCATTGAAACATTCTTCGTGACGTCAAAGGGAACTTGAATAACTTTAACTCGAAACACTCATTTCTTTTCAAAACGTCAATCTTTATAAATTAAAAAGGTCTAGTGATGTAATAGCTACCTTGATTGAGGTAATTTCATTCAATGATTCAATCTTTACTCATTAAGACACTCTTCGGGACGTTACAGGGAACTCGAATAAGTTTAACCCAAAAATCTCATTTTCTTTCAAAGATTCAATCTTTATACATTGGAAAGGTCTAGTAACAGAATTGGTACCTTTATTGTGGTATTTTTCATTCAAAGATTCAATCTTCAGTTATTAAAACACTCTTCTCGATTTCATAGGTAACTCGAATAAGTTAAACTCAAAACACTCATTTTCTTTCAAAGATTCAATCTTTATACATTACAAAGGTCTAGTGGTAGAATAGGTACCTTGATTGAGGTAATTTCATTCAAAGATTCAATCTTTACTCATTAAAACACTCTTCGTGACGTGAAAGGGAACTCGAATAACTTTAACTCAAAACTCTCATTTCTTTTCAAAGATTCAATCTTTATACAATCAAAATTTCTAGTGACTTAATAGGTACCTCGATTGAGGTAATTTCATTCAAAGATTCAATCTTTACTCATTAAAACACTCTTCGGGATGTCAAAAGGAACTCGAATAAGTTTAACTCAAAACTCTAATTTTCTTTCAAAGATTCAATCTTTATACATCAAAAAGATCTAGTAACATAATAGGTTCCTGTATTGAGGAATTTTCATTCGAAGATTCAATCTTTGGTCATTAAAACACTCTTCGCGACTTCATAGGTAACTCGAATAAGTTAAACTCAATACTATCATTTTTTTCAAAGATTCCATCTTTATACATTAAAAAGGTCTACTGACATAATAGGTACATTGATTGAGATAATTTCGTTCAAAGATTCAATCTTTACTCATTAAAACACGCTTCGCGACGTCAAAGGGAACTCAAATAACTTTAACTCAAAACTCGTAGTTCTTTACAAATATTCAATCTTTATACATTAAAAAGGTCTAGTGACATAATAGGTACCTTGATTGAGGTAATTTCATTCAAAGATTCAATATTTACTCTTTAAAATACTCTTCGAGACGTCGCAGGGAACTCGAGTATGTTTAACTCAAAACTCTGATTTTCTTTCAAATCTTGAACCTTTATACATTAAAAAGGTCTAGTGACATAATAAGTACCTCTATTGAGGTAATTTCATACAAAGATTCAATCCTTACGCGTTAAAACACTATTCGGGACGTCATAGGGAACTCGGATAGGTTTAACTCATAACGCT
Organism: Cornus florida; assembly: GCF_030987335.1. Taxonomy (NCBI): domain Eukaryota; kingdom Viridiplantae; phylum Streptophyta; class Magnoliopsida; order Cornales; family Cornaceae; genus Cornus; species Cornus florida. Next base: position 98,835,593 of record NW_026775573.1, on the reverse strand, counting down.
CACTTCTTTTTAAAGATTCAATCTTTATATATAAAAGGTCCAGGGCCAAAATAAGTCCCTTGATTCAAGTAATTTCAATCAAAGATTCAATCTTTACTCGTTGAAATACTCTTCGGGATGTCATAGGGAACTCGAATAAGTTTAACTCAAAACAGTCATTTTCTTTCCAAGATTCAATCTTTATACATTAAAAAGGTCTTGTAACATAATAGGTACCTTTACTAAGGTATTTTCATTCAAAGATTCATTATTTAGTCATTAAAACACTGTTCACGACTTCATAGGTAAATCGAATAAGTTGAACTCAGAACTATCATTTTATTCCAAAGATTCAATCTTTAGACATTAAAAAGGTCTAGTAACATAATAGGTACCTTTATTGAGGTGTTTTCATTCAAAGATTCAATCTTTATTCATTAAAACACTCTTCGCGACATCATAGGTAACTCGAATAAGTTAAACTCAAAACTCTCACTTTCTTTCCAAGATTCAATCTTTGTACATTAAAAAGGTCTAGTGACATAACAGCTACCTTGATTGAGGTAATTACATTCAAAGATTCAATATTTACTCATTAAAATACTCTTTGGGACGTTACAGGGGACGTGAATAAGTTTAACTCAAAACTCTCATTTTCTTTCAAAGATACAGTCTTTATACATTAAAAAGGTCTACTAACAAAATAAGTACCTTTATTGAGGTATTTTCATTCAAAGATTCAATCTTTAGTCATTAAAACACTCTTCGCAACTTCATAGGTAACTCGAATAAACTCTCATGTTCTTTCAAAGATTCAATCCTTATACATTAAAAAGGTTTAGTGACAGAATAGGTACCTTGATTGAGGTAATTTCATTCAAAGATTCAATCTTTACTCATTAAAACACTCTTCGTGACGTCAAAGGGAACTTGAATAACTTTAACTCGAAACACTCATTTCTTTTCAAAACGTCAATCTTTATAAATTAAAAAGGTTTAGTGATGTAATAGCTACCCTGATTGAGGTAATTTCATTCAATGATTCAATCTTTACTCATTAAGACACTCTTCGGGACGTTACAGGGAACTCGAATAAGTTTAACCCAAAAATCTCGTTTTCTTTCAAAGATTCAATCTTTATAGATTGGAAAGGTCTAGTAACAGAATTGGTACCTTTATTGTGGTATTTTTCATTCAAAGATTCAATCTTCAGTCATTAAAACACTCTTCGCGATTTCATAGGTAACTCGAATAAGTTAAACTCAAAACACTCATTTTTTTTCAAAGATTCAATCTTTATACATTACAAAGGTCTAGTGGTAGAATAGGTGCCTTGATTGAGGTAATTTCATTCAAAGATTCAATCTTTACTCACTAAAACACTCTTCGTGACGTCAAAGGGAACTCGAATAACTATAACTCAAAACTCTCATTTCTTTTCAAAGATTCAATCTTTATACAATCAAAATTTCTAGTGACTTAATAGGTACCTCGATTGAGGTAATTTCATTCAAAGATTCAATCTTTACTCATTAAAACACTCTTCGTGACGTCAAAGGGAACTCGAATAACTTTAACTCAAAACTCTCATTTCTTTTCAAAGATTCAATCTTTATACAATCAAAATTTCTAGTGACATAATAGGTACCTCGATTGAGGTAATTTCATTCAAAGATTCAATCTTTACTCATTAAAACACTCTTCGGGATGTCAAAAGGAACTCGAATAAGTTTAACTCAAAACTCTAATTTTCTTTCAAAGATTCAATCTTTATACATCAAAAAGATCTAGTAACATAATAGGTTCCTGTATTGAGGAATTTTTATTCGAAGATTCAATCTTTGGTCACTAAAACACTCTTCGCGACTTCATAGGTAACTCGAATAAGTTAAACTCAATACTCTCATTTTTTTCAAAGATTCCATCTTTATACATTAAAAAGGTATACTGACATAATAGGTACATTGATTGAGATAATTTCGTTCAAAGATTCAATCTTTACTCATTAAAACACGCTTCGTGACCTCAAAGGGAACTCAAATAACTTTAACTCAAAACTCGTAGTTCTTTACAAATATTCAATCTTTATACATTAAAAAGGTCTAGTGACATAATAGGTACCTTGATTGAGGTAATTTCATTCAAAGATTAAATATTTACTCTTTAAAACACTCTTCGAGACGTCGCTGGGAACTCGAATATGTTTAACTCAAAACTCTCATTTTCTTTCAAAGCTTGAACCTTTATACATTAAAAAGGTCTAGTGACATAATAAGTACCTCTATTGAGGTAATTTCATACAAAGATTCAATCCTTACGCGTTAAAACACTATTCGGGACGTCATAGGGAACTCGGATAGGTTTAACTCATAACGCTCACTTCTTTTTAAAGATTCAATCTTTATATATAAAAGGTCCAGGGACAAAATAAGTCCCTTGATTCAAGTAATTTCAATCAAAGATTCAATCTTAACTCGTTGAAATACTCTTCGGGATGTCATAGGGAACTCGAATAAGTTTAACTCAAAACAGTCATTTTCTTTCCAAGATTCAATCTTTATACATTAAAAAGGTCTTGTAACATAATACGTACCTTTACTAAGGTATTTTCATTCAAAGATTCATTATTTAGTCATTAAAACACTGTTCACGACTTCATAGGTAAATCGAATAAGTTGAACTCAGAACTATCATTTTATTCCAAAGATTCAATCTTTAGACATTAAAAAGGTCAAGTAACATAATAGGTACCTTTATTGAGGTGTTTTCATTCAAAGATTCAATCTTTATTCATTAAAACACTCTTCGCGACTTCATAGGTAACTCGAATAAGTTAAACTCAAAACTCTCACTTTCTTTCCAAGATTCAATCTTTGTACATTAAAAAGGTCTAGTGACATAACAGCTACCTTGATTGAGGTAATTACATTCAAAGATTCAATATTTACTCATTAAAACACTCTTTGGGACGTTACAGGGAACGTGAATAAGTTTAACTCAAAACTCTCATTTTCTTTCAAAGATACAGTCTTTATACATTAAAAAGGTCTACTAACAAAATAAGTACCTTTATTGAGGTATTTTCATTCAAAGATTCAATCCTTAGTCATTAAAACACTCTTCACAACTTCATAGGTAACTCGAATAAGTTGAGCTCAAAACTCTCATGTTCTTTCAAAGATTCAATCCTTATACATTAAAAAGGTTTAGTGACAGAATAGGTACCTTGATTGAGGTAATTTCATTCATAAATTCAATCTTTACTCATTGAAACATTCTTCGTGACGTCAAAGGGAACTTGAATAACTTTAACTCGAAACACTCATTTCTTTTCAAAACGTCAATCTTTATAAATTAAAAAGGTCTAGTGATGTAATAGCTACCTTGATTGAGGTAATTTCATTCAATGATTCAATCTTTACTCATTAAGACACTCTTCGGGACGTTACAGGGAACTCGAATAAGTTTAACCCAAAAATCTCATTTTCTTTCAAAGATTCAGTCTTTATACATTGGAAAGGTCTAGTAACAGAATTGGTACCTTTATTGTGGTATTTTTCATTCAAAGATTCAATCTTCAGTTATTAAAACACTCTTCGCGATTTCATAGGTAACTCGAATAAGTTAAACTCAAAACACTCATTTTCTTTCAAAGATTCAATCTTTATACATTACAAAGGTCTAGTGGTAGAATAGGTACCTTGATTGAGGTAATTTCATTCAAAGATTCAATCTTTACTCAGTAAAACACTCTTCGTGACGTCAAAGGGAACTCGAATAACTTTAACTCAAAACTCTCATTTCTTTTCAAAGATTCAATCTTTATACAATCAAAATTTCTAGTGACTTAATAGGTACCTCGATTGAGGTAATTTCATTCAAAGATTCAATCTTTACTCATTAAAACACTCTTCGGGATGTCAAAAGGAACTCGAATAAGTTTAATTCAAAACTCTAATTTTCTTTCAAAGATTCAATCTTTATACATCAAAAAGATCTAGTAACATAATAGGTTCCTGTATTGAGGAATTTTCATTCGAAGATTCAATCTTTGGTCATTAAAACACTCTTCGCGACTTCATAGGTAACTCGAATAAGTTAAACTCAATACTCTCATTTTTTTCAAAGATTCCATCTTTATACATTAAAAAGGTCTACTGACATAATAGGTACATTGATTGAGATAATTTCGTTCAAAGATTCAATCTTTACTCATTAAAACACGCTTCGTGACCTCAAAGGGAACTCAAATAACTTTAACTCAAAACTCGTAGTTCTTTACAAATATTCAATCTTTATACATTAAAAAGGTCTAGTGACATAATAGGTACCTTGATTGAGGTAATTTCATTCAAAGATTCAATATTTACTCTTTAAAATACTCTTCGAGACGTCGCAGGGAACTCGAGTATGTTTAACTCAAAACTCTGATTTTCTTTCAAATCTTGAACCTTTATACATTAAAAAGGTCTAGTGACATAATAAGTACCTCTATTGAGGTAATTTCATACAAAGATTCAATCCTTACGCGTTAAAACACTATTCGGGACGTCATAGGGAACTCGGATAGGTTTAACTCATAACGCTCACTTCTTTTTAAAGATTCAATCTTTATATATAAAAGGTCCAGGGCCAAAATAAGTCCCTTGATTCAAGTAATTTCAATCAAAGATTCAATCTTTTCTCGTTGAAATACTCTTCGGGATGTCATAGGGAACTCGAATAAGTTTAACTCAAAACAGTCATTTTCTTTCCAAGATTCAATCTTTATACATTAAAAAGGTCTTGTAACATAATAGGTACCTTTACTAAGGTATTTTCATTCAAAGATTCATTATTTAGTCATTAAAACACTGTTCACGACTTCATAGGTAAATCGAATAAGTTGAACTCAGAACTATCATTTTATTCCAAAGATTCAATCTTTAGATATTAAAAAGGTCAAGTAACATAATAGGTACCTTTATTGAGGTGTTTTCATTCAAAGATTCAATCTTTATTCATTAAAACACTCTTCGCGACTTCATAGGTAACTCGAATAAGTTAAACTCAAAACTCTCACTTTCTTTCCAAGATTCAATCTTTGTACATTAAAAAGGTCTAGTGACATAACAGCTACCTTGATTGAGGTAATTACATTCAAAGATTCAATATTTACTCATTAAAACACTCTTTGGGACGTTACAGGGAACGTGAATAAGTTTAACTCAAAACTCTCATTTTCTTTCAAAGATACAGTCTTTATACATTAAAAAGGTCTACTAATAAAATAAGTACCTTTATTGAGGTATTTTCATTCAAAGATTCAATCTTTAGTCATTAAAACACTCTTCGCAACTTCATAGGTAACTCGAATAAGTTGAGCTCAAAACTCTCATGTTCTTTCAAAGATTCAATCCTTATACATTAAAAAGGTTTAGTGACAGAATAGGTACCTTGATTGAGGTAATTTCATTCAAAGATTCAATCTTTAATCATTAAAACACTCTTCGTGACGTCAAAGGGAACTTGAATAACTTTAACTCGAAACACTCATTTCTTTTCAAAACGTCAATCTTTATAAATTAAAAAGGTTTAGTGATGTAATAGCTACCCTGATTGAGGTAATTTCATTCAATGATTCAATCTTTACTCATTAAGACACTCTTCGGGACGTTACAGGGAACTCGAATAAGTTTAACCCAAAAATCTCATTTTCTTTCAAAGATTCAATCTTTATACATTGGAAAGGTCTAGTAACAGAATTGGTACCTTTATTGTGGTATTTTTCATTCAAAGATTCAATCCTCAGTCATTAAAACACTCTTCGCGATTTCATAGGTAACTCGAATAAGTTAAACTCAAAACACTCATTTTCTTTCAAAGATTCAATCTTTATACATTACAAAGGTCTAGTGGTAGAATAGGTACCTTGATTGAGGTAATTTCATTCAAAGATTCAATCTTTACTCATTAAAACACTCTTCGTGACGTCAAAGGGAACTCGAATAACTTTAACTCAAAACTCTCATTTTCTTTTCAAAGATTCAATCTTTATACAATCAAAATTTCTAGTGACTTAATAGGTACCTCGATTGAGGTAATTTCATTCAAAGATTCAATCTTTATTCATTAAAACGCTCTTCGGGATGTCAAAAGGAACTTGAATAAGTTTAACTCAAAACTCTAATTTTCTTTCAAAGATTCAATTTGTATACATCAAAAAGATCTAGTAACATAATAGGTTCCTGTATTGAGGAATTTTCATTCGAAGATTCAATCTTTGGTCATTAAAACACTCTTCGCGACTTCATAGGTAACTCAAATAAGTTAAACTCAATACTCTCATTTTTTTCAAAGATTCCATCTTTATACATTAAAAAGGTCTACTGACATAATAGGTACATTGATTGAGATAATTTCGTTCAAAGATTCGATCTTTACTCATTAAAACACGCTTCGTGACGTCAAAGGGAACTCAAATAACTTTAACTCAAAACTCGTAGTTCTTTACAAATATTCAATCTTTATACATTAAAAAGGTCTAGTGACATAATAGGTACCTTGATTGAGGTAATTTCATTCAAAGATTCAATATTTACTCTTTAAAACACTCTTCGAGACGTCGTAGGGAACTCGAATATGTTTAACTCAAAACTCTCATTTTCTTTCAAAGCTTGAACCTTTATACATTAAAAAGGTCTAGTGACATAATAAGTACCTCTATTGAGGTAATTTCATACAAAGATTCAATCCTTACGCGTTAAAACACTATTCGGGACGTCATAGGGAACTCGGATAGGTTTAACTCATAACGCTCACTTCTTTTTAAAGATTCAATCTTTATATATAAAAGGTCCAGGGGACAAAATAAGTCCCTTGATTCAAGTAATTTCAATCAAAGATTCAATCTTTACTCGTTGAAATACTCTTCGGGATGTCATAGGGAACTCGAATAAGTTTAACTCAAAACAGTCATTTTCTTTCCAAGGTTCAATCTTTATACATTAAAAAGGTCTTGTAACATAATAGGTACCTTTACTAAGGTATTTTCATTCAAAGATTCATTATTTAGTCATTAAAACACTGTTCACGACTTCATAGGTAAATCGAATAAGTTGAACTCAGAACTATCATTTTATTCCAAAGATTCAATCTTTAGACATTAAAAAGGTCTAGTAACATAATAGGTACCTTTATTGAGGTGTTTTCATTCAAAGATTCAATCTTTATTCATTAAAACACTCTTCGCGACTTCATAGGTAACTCGAATAAGTTAAACTCAAAACTCTCACTTTTTTTCCAAGATTCAATCTTTGTACATTAAAAAGGTCTAGTGACATAACAGCTACCTTGATTGAGGTAATTACATTCAAAGATTCAATATTTACTCATTAAAACACTCTTTGGGACGTTACAGGGAACGTGAATAAGTTTAACTCAAAACTCTCATTTTCTTTCAAAGATACAGTCTTTATACATTAAAAAAGGTCTACTAACAAAATAAGTACCTTTATTGAGGTATTTTCATTCAAAGATTCAATCTTTAGTCATTAAAACACTCTTCGCAACTTCATAGGTAACTCGAATAAGTTGAGCTCAAAACTCTCTTGTTCTTTCAAAGATTCAATCCTTATACATTAAAAAGGTTTAGTGACAGAATAGGTACCTTGATTGAGGTAATTTCATTCAAAGATTCAATCTTTACTAATTAAAACACTCTTTGTGACGTCAAAGGGAACTTGAATAACTTTAACTCGAAACACTCATTTCTTTTCAAAACGTCAATCTTTATAAATTAAAAAGGTCTAGTGATGTAATAGCTACCTTGATTGAGGTAATTTCATTCAATGATTCAATCTTTACTCATTAAGACACTCTTCGGGACGTTACAGGGAACTCGAATAAGTTTAACCCAAAAATCTCATTTTCTTTCAAAGATTCAATCTTTATACATTGGAAAGGTCTAGTAACAGAATTGGTACCTTTATTGTGGTATTTTTCATTCAAAGATTCAATCTTCAGTCATTAAAACACTCTTCGCGATTTCATAGGTAACTCGCATAAGTTAAACTCAAAACACTCATTTTCTTTCAAAGATTCAATCTTTATACATTACAAAGGTCTAGTGGTAGAATAGGTACCTTGATTGAGGTAATTTCATTCAAAGATTCAATCTTTACTCATTAAAACACTCTTCGTGACGTCAAAGGGAACTCGAATAGCTTTAACTCAAAACTCTCATTTCTTTTCAAAGATTCAATCTTTATACAATCAAAATTTCTAGTGACTTAATAGGTACCTCGATTGAGGTAATTTCATTCAAAGATTCAATCTTTATTCATTAAAACACTCTTCGGGATGTCAAAAGGAACTCGAATAAGTTTAACTCAAAACTCTAATTTTCTTTCAAAGATTCAATCTTTATACATCAAAAAGATCTAGTAACATAATAGGTTCCTGTATTGAGGAATTTTCATTCGAAGATTCAATCTTTGGTCATTAAAACACTCTTCGCGACTTCATAGGTAACTCGAATAAGTTAAACTCAATACTCTCATTTTTTTCAACGATTCCATCTTTATACATTAAAAAGGTCTACTGACATAATAGGTACATTGATTGAGATAATTTCGTTCAAAGATTCAATCTTTACTCATTAAAACACGCTTCGTGACGTCAAAGGGAACTCAAATAACTTTAACTCAAAACTCATAGTTCTTTACAAATATTCAATCTTTATACATGAAAAAGGTCTAGTGACATAATAGGTACCTTGATTGAGGTAATTTCATTCAAAGATTCAATATTTACTCTTTAAAACACTCTTCGAGACGTCGCAGGGAACTCGAATATGTTTAACTCAAAACTCTCATTTTCTTTCAAAGCTTGAACCTTTATACATTAAAAAGGTCTAGTGACATAATAAGTACCTCTATTGAGGTAATTTCATACAAAGATTCAATCCTTACGCGTTAAAACACTATTCGGGACGTCATAGGGAACTCGGATAGGTTTAACTCATAACGCTCACTTCTTTTTAAAGATTCAATCTTTATATATAAAAGGTCCAGGGGACAAAATAAGTCCCTTGATTCAAGTAATTTCAATCAAAGATTCAATCTTTACTCGTTGAAATACTCTTCGGGATGTCATAGGGAACTCGAATAAGTTTAACTCAAAACAGTCATTTTCTTTCCAAGGTTCAATCTTTATACATTAAAAAGGTCTTGTAACATAATAGGTACCTTTACTAAGGTATTTTCATTCAAAGATTCATTATTTAGTCATTAAAACACTGTTCACGACTTCATAGGTAAATCGAATAAGTTGAACTCAGAACTATCATTTTATTCCAAAGATTCAATCTTTAGACATTAAAAAGGTCTAGTAACATAATAGGTACCTTTATTGAGGTGTTTTCATACAAAGATTCAATCTTTATTCATTAAAACACTCTTCGCGACTTCATAGGTAACTCGAATAAGTTAAACTCAAAACTCTCACTTTCTTTCCAAGATTCAATCTTTGTACATTAAAAAGGTCTAGTGACATAACAGCTACCTTGATTGAGGTAATTACATTCAAAGATTCAATATTTACTCATTAAAACACTCTTTGGGACGTTACAGGGAACGTGAATAAGTTTAACTCAAAACTCTCATTTTCTTTCAAAGATACAGTCTTTATACATTAAAAAAGGCCTACTAACAAAATAAGTACCTTTATTGAGGTATTTTCATTCAAAGATTCAATCTTTAGTCATTAAAACACTCTTCGCAACTTCATAGGTAACTCGAATAAGTTGAGCTCAAAACTCTCATGTTCTTTCAAAGATTCAATCCTTATACATTAAAAAGGTTTAGTGATAGAATAGGTACCTTGATTGAGGTAATTTCATTCAAAGATTCAATCTTTACTCATTAAAACACTCTTCGTGACGTCAAAGGGAACTTGAATAACTTTAACTCGAAACACTCATTTCTTTTCAAAACGTCAATCTTTATAAATTAAAAAGGTCTAGTGATGTAATAGCTACCTTGATTGAGGTAATTTCATTCAATGATTCAATCTTTACTCATTAAGACACTCTTCGGGACGTTACAGGGAACTCGAATAAGTTTAACCCAAAAATCTCATTTTCTTTCAAAGATTCAATCTTTATACATTGGAAAGGTCTAGTAACAGAATTGGTACCTTTATTGTGGTATTTTTCATTCAAAGATTCAATCTTCAGTCATTAAAACACTCTTCGCGATTTCATAGGTAACTCGAATAAGTTAAACTCAAAACACTCATTTTCTTTCAAAGATTCAATCTTTATACATTACAAAGGTCTAGTGGTAGAATAGGTACCTTGATTGAGGTAATTTCATTCAAAGATTCAATCTTTACTCATTAAAACACTCTTCGTGACGTCAAAGGGAACTCGAATAACTTTAACTCAAAACTCTCATTTCTTTTCAAAGATTCAATCTTTATACAATCAAAATTTCTAGTGACTTAATAGGTACCTCGATTGAGGTAATTTCATTCAAAGATTCAATCTTTATTCATTAAAACACTCTTCGGGATGTCAAAAGGAACTCGAATAAGTTTAACTCAAAACTCTAATTTTCTTTCAAAGATTCAATCTTTATACATCAAAAAGATCTAGTAACATAATAGGTTCCTGTATTAAGGAATTTTCATTCGAAGATTCAATCTTTGGTCATTAAAACACTCTTCGCGACTTCATAGGTAACTCGAATAAGTTAAACTCAATACTCTCATTTTTTTCAAAGATTCCATCTTTATACATTAAAAAGGTCTACTGACATAATAGGTACATTGATTGAGATAATTTCGTTCAAAGATTCAATCTTTACTCATTAAAACACGCTTCGTGACGTCAAAGGGAACTCAAATAACTTTAACTCAAAACTCGTAGTTCTTTACAAATATTCAATCTTTATACATTAAAAAGGTCTAGTGACATAATAGGTACCTTGATTGAGGTAATTTCATTCAAAGATTCAATATTTACTCTTTAAAACACTCTTCGAGACGTCGCAGGGAACTCGAATATGTTTAACTCAAAACTCTCATTTTCTTTCAAAGCTTGAACCTTTATACATTAAAAAGGTCTAGTGACATAATAAGTACCTCTATTGAGGTAATTTCATACAAAGATTCAATCCTTACGCGTTAAAACACTATTCGGGACGTCATAGGGAACTCGGATAGGTTTAACTCATAACGCTCACTTCTTTTTAAAGATTCAATCTTTATATATAAAAGGTCCAGGGGACAAAATAAGTCCCTTGATTCAAGTAATTTTAATCAAAGATTCAATCTTTACTCGTTGAAATACTCTTCGGGATGTCATAGGGAACTCGAATAAGTTTAACTCAAAACAGTCATTTTCTTTCCAAGATTCAATCTTTATACATTAAAAAGGTCTTGTAACATAATAGGTACCTTTACTAAGGTATTTTCATTCAAAGATTCATTATTTAGTCATTAAAACACTGTTCACGACTTCATAGGTAAATCGAATAAGTTGAACTCAGAACTATCATTTTATTCCAAAGATTCAATCTTTAGACATTAAAAAGGTCTAGTAACATAATAGGTACCTTTATTGAGGTGTTTTCATTCAAAGATTCAATCTTTATTCATTAAAACACTCTTCGCGACTTCATAGGTAACTCGAATAAGTTAAACTCAAAACTCTCACTTTCTTTCCAAGATTCAATCTTTGTACATTAAAAAGGTCTAGTGACATAACAGCTACCTTGATTGAGGTAATTACATTCAAAGATTCAATATTTACTCATTAAAACACTCTTTGGGACGTTACAGGGAACGTGAATAAGTTTAACTCAAAACTCTCATTTTCTTTCAAAGATACAGTCTTTATACATTAAAAAAGGCCTACTAACAAAATAAGTACCTTTATTGAGGTATTTTCATTCAAAGATTCAATCTTTAGTCATTAAAACACTCTTCGCAACTTCATAGGTAACTCGAATAAGTTGAGCTCAAAACTCTCATGTTCTTTCAAAGATTCAATCCTTATACATTAAAAAGGTTTAGTGATAGAATAGGTACCTTGATTGAGGTAATTTCATTCAAAGATTCAATCTTTACTCATTAAAACACTCTTCGTGACGTCAAAGGGAACTTGAATAACTTTAACTCGAAACACTCATTTCTTTTCAAAACGTCAATCTTTATAAATTAAAAAGGTCTAGTGATGTAATAGCTACCTTGATTGAGGTAATTTCATTCAATGATTCAATCTTTACTCATTAAGACACTCTTCGGGACGTTACAGGGAACTCGAATAAGTTTAACCCAAAAATCTCATTTTCTTTCAAAGATTCAATCTTTATACATTGGAAAGGTCTAGTAACAGAATTGGTACCTTTATTGTGGTATTTTTCATTCAAAGATTCAATCTTCAGTCATTAAAACACTCTTCGCGATTTCATAGGTAACTCGAATAAGTTAAACTCAAAACACTCATTTTCTTTCAAAGATTCAATCTTTATACATTACAAAGGTCTAGTGGTAGAATAGGTACCTTGATTGAGGTAATTTCATTCAAAGATTCAATCTTTACTCATTAAAACACTCTTCGTGACGTCAAAGGGAACTCGAATAACTTTAACTCAAAACTCTCATTTCTTTTCAAAGATTCAATCTTTATACAATCAAAATTTCTAGTGACTTAATAGGTACCTCGATTGAGGTAATTTCATTCAAAGATTCAATCTTTATTCATTAAAACACTCTTCGGGATGTCAAAAGGAACTCGAATAAGTTTAACTCAAAACTCTAATTTTCTTTCAAAGATTCAATCTTTATACATCAAAAAGATCTAGTAACATAATAGGTTCCTGTATTAAGGAATTTTCATTCGAAGATTCAATCTTTGGTCATTAAAACACTCTTCGCGACTTCATAGGTAACTCGAATAAGTTAAACTCAATACTCTCATTTTTTTCAAAGATTCCATCTTTATACATTAAAAAGGTCTACTGACATAATAGGTACATTGATTGAGATAATTTCGTTCAAAGATTCAATCTTTACTCATTAAAACACGCTTCGTGACGTCAAAGGGAACTCAAATAACTTTAACTCAAAACTCGTAGTTCTTTACAAATATTCAATCTTTATACATTAAAAAGGTCTAGTGACATAATAGGTACCTTGATTGAGGTAATTTCATTCAAAGATTCAATATTTACTCTTTAAAACACTCTTCGAGACGTCGCAGGGAACTCGAATATGTTTAACTCAAAACTCTCATTTTCTTTCAAAGCTTGAACCTTTATACATTAAAAAGGTCTAGTGACATAATAAGTACCTCTATTGAGGTAATTTCATACAAAGATTCAATCCTTACGCGTTAAAACACTATTCGGGACGTCATAGGGAACTCGGATAGGTTTAACTCATAACGCTCACTTCTTTTTAAAGATTCAATCTTTATATATAAAAGGTCCAGGGGACAAAATAAGTCCCTTGATTCAAGTAATTTTAATCAAAGATTCAATCTTTACTCGTTGAAATACTCTTCGGGATGTCATAGGGAACTCGAATAAGTTTAACTCAAAACAGTCATTTTCTTTCCAAGATTCAATCTTTATACATTAAAAAGGTCTTGTAACATAATAGGTACCTTTACTAAGGTATTTTCATTCAAAGATTCATTATTTAGTCATTAAAACACTGTTCACGACTTCATAGGTAAATCGAATAAGTTGAACTCAGAACTATCATTTTATTCCAAAGATTCAATCTTTAGACATTAAAAAGGTCTAGTAACATAATAGGTACCTTTATTGAGGTGTTTTCATTCAAAGATTCAATCTTTATTCATTAAAACACTCTTCGCGACTTCATAGGTAACTCGAATAAGTTAAACTCAAAACTCTCACTTTCTTTCCAAGATTCAATCTTTGTACATTAAAAAGGTCTAGTGACATAACAGCTACCTTGATTGAGGTAATTACATTCAAAGATTCAATATTTACTCATTAAAACACTCTTTGGGACGTTACAGGGAACGTGAATAAGTTTAACTCAAAACTCTCATTTTCTTTCAAAGATACAGTCTTTATACATTAAAAAAGGCCTACTAACAAAATAAGTACCTTTATTGAGGTATTTTCATTCAAAGATTCAATCTTTAGTCATTAAAACACTCTTCGCAACTTCATAGGTAACTCGAATAAGTTGAGCTCAAAACTCTCATGTTCTTTCAAAGATTCAATCCTTATACATTAAAAAGGTTTAGTGACAGAATAGGTACCTTGATTGAGGTAATTTCATTCAAAGATTCAATCTTTACTCATTAAAACACTCTTCGTGACGTCAAAGGGAACTTGAATAACTTTAACTCGAAACACTCATTTCTTTTCAAAACGTCAATCTTTATAAATTAAAAAGGTCTAGTGATGTAATAGCTACCTTGATTGAGGTAATTTCATTCAATGATTCAATCTTTACTCATTAAGACACTCTTCGGGACGTTACAGGGAACTCGAATAAGTTTAACCCAAAAATCTCATTTTCTTTCAAAGATTCAATCTTTATACATTGGAAAGGTCTAGTAACAGAATTGGTACCTTTATTGTGGTATTTTTCATTCAAAGATTCAATCTTCAGTCATTAAAACACTCTTCGCGATTTCATAGGTAACTCGAATAAGTTAAACTCAAAACACTCATTTTCTTTCAAAGATTCAATCTTTATACATTACAAAGGTCTAGTGGTAGAATAGGTACCTTGATTGAGGTAATTTCATTCAAAGATTCAATCTTTACTCATTAAAACACTCTTCGTGACGTCAAAGGGAACTCGAATAACTTTAACTCAAAACTCTCATTTCTTTTCAAAGATTCAATCTTTATACAATCAAAATTTCTAGTGACTTAATAGGTACCTCGATTGAGGTAATTTCATTCAAAGATTCAATCTTTATTCATTAAAACACTCTTCGGGATGTCAAAAGGAACTCGAATAAGTTTAACTCAAAACTCTAATTTTCTTTCAAAGATTCAATCTTTATACATCAAAAAGATCTAGTAACATAATAGGTTCCTGTATTAAGGAATTTTCATTCGAAGATTCAATCTTTGGTCATTAAAACACTCTTCGCGACTTCATAGGTAACTCGAATAAGTTAAACTCAATACTCTCATTTTTTTCAAAGATTCCATCTTTATACATTAAAAAGGTCTACTGACATAATAGGTACATTGATTGAGATAATTTCGTTCAAAGATTCAATCTTTACTCATTAAAACACGCTTCGTGACGTCAAAGGGAACTCAAATAACTTTAACTCAAAACTCGTAGTTCTTTACAAATATTCAATCTTTATACATTAAAAAGGTCTAGTGACATAATAGGTACCTTGATTGAGGTAATTTCATTCAAAGATTCAATATTTACTCTTTAAAACACTCTTCGAGACGTCGCAGGGAACTCGAATATGTTTAACTCAAAACTCTCATTTTCTTTCAAAGCTTGAACCTTTATACATTAAAAAGGTCTAGTGACATAATAAGTACCTCTATTGAGGTAATTTCATACAAAGATTCAATCCTTACGCGTTAAAACACTATTCGGGACGTCATAGGGAACTCGGATAGGTTTAACTCATAACGCTCACTTCTTTTTAAAGATTCAATCTTTATATATAAAAGGTCCAGGGGACAAAATAAGTCCCTTGATTCAAGTAATTTTAATCAAAGATTCAATCTTTACTCGTTGAAATACTCTTCGGGATGTCATAGGGAACTCGAATAAGTTTAACTCAAAACAGTCATTTTCTTTCCAAGATTCAATCTTTATACATTAAAAAGGTCTTGTAACATAATAGGTACCTTTACTAAGGTATTTTCATTCAAAGATTCATTATTTAGTCATTAAAACACTGTTCACGACTTCATAGGTAAATCGAATAAGTTGAACTCAGAACTATCATTTTATTCCAAAGATTCAATCTTTAGACATTAAAAAGGTCTAGTAACATAATAGGTACCTTTATTGAGGTGTTTTCATTCAAAGATTCAATCTTTATTCATTAAAACACTCTTCGCGACTTCATAGGTAACTCGAATAAGTTAAACTCAAAACTCTCACTTTCTTTCCAAGATTCAATCTTTGTACATTAAAAAGGTCTAGTGACATAACAGCTACCTTGATTGAGGTAATTACATTCAAAGATTCAATATTTACTCATTAAAACACTCTTTGGGACGTTACAGGGAACGTGAATAAGTTTAACTCAAAACTCTCATTTTCTTTCAAAGATACAGTCTTTATACATTAAAAAAGGCCTACTAACAAAATAAGTACCTTTATTGAGGTATTTTCATTCAAAGATTCAATCTTTAGTCATTAAAACACTCTTCGCAACTTCATAGGTAACTCGAATAAGTTGAGCTCAAAACTCTCATGTTCTTTCAAAGATTCAATCCTTATACATTAAAAAGGTTTAGTGACAGAATAGGTACCTTGATTGAGGTAATTTCATTCAAAGATTCAATCTTTACTCATTAAAACACTCTTCGTGACGTCAAAGGGAACTTGAATAACTTTAACTCGAAACACTCATTTCTTTTCAAAACGTCAATCTTTATAAATTAAAAAGGTCTAGTGATGTAATAGCTACCTTGATTGAGGTAATTTCATTCAATGATTCAATCTTTACTCATTAAGACACTCTTCGGGACGTTACAGGGAACTCGAATAAGTTTAACCCAAAAATCTCATTTTCTTTCAAAGATTCAATCTTTATACATTGGAAAGGTCTAGTAACAGAATTGGTACCTTTATTGTGGTATTTTTCATTCAAAGATTCAATCTTCAGTCATTAAAACACTCTTCGCGATTTCATAGGTAACTCGAATAAGTTAAACTCAAAACACTCATTTTCTTTCAAAGATTCAATCTTTATACATTACAAAGGTCTAGTGGTAGAATAGGTACCTTGATTGAGGTAATTTCATTCAAAGATTCAATCTTTACTCATTAAAACACTCTTCGTGACGTCAAAGGGAACTCGAATAACTTTAACTCAAAACTCTCATTTCTTTTCAAAGATTCAATCTTTATACAATCAAAATTTCTAGTGACTTAATAGGTACCTCGATTGAGGTAATTTCATTCAAAGATTCAATCTTTATTCATTAAAACACTCTTCGGGATGTCAAAAGGAACTCGAATAAGTTTAACTCAAAACTCTAATTTTCTTTCAAAGATTCAATCTTTATACATCAAAAAGATCTAGTAACATAATAGGTTCCTGTATTAAGGAATTTTCATTCGAAGATTCAATCTTTGGTCATTAAAACACTCTTCGCGACTTCATAGGTAACTCGAATAAGTTAAACTCAATACTCTCATTTTTTTCAAAGATTCCATCTTTATACATTAAAAAGGTCTACTGACATAATAGGTACATTGATTGAGATAATTTCGTTCAAAGATTCAATCTTTACTCATTAAAACACGCTTCGTGACGTCAAAGGGAACTCAAATAACTTTAACTCAAAACTCGTAGTTCTTTACAAATATTCAATCTTTATACATTAAAAAGGTCTAGTGACATAATAGGTACCTTGATTGAGGTAATTTCATTCAAAGATTCAATATTTACTCTTTAAAACACTCTTCGAGACGTCGCAGGGAACTCGAATATGTTTAACTCAAAACTCTCATTTTCTTTCAAAGCTTGAACCTTTATACATTAAAAAGGTCTAGTGACATAATAAGTACCTCTATTGAGGTAATTTCATACAAAGATTCAATCCTTACGCGTTAAAACACTATTCGGGACGTCATAGGGAACTCGGATAGGTTTAACTCATAACGCTCACTTCTTTTTAAAGATTCAATCTTTATATATAAAAGGTCCAGGGGACAAAATAAGTCCCTTGATTCAAGTAATTTTAATCAAAGATTCAATCTTTACTCGTTGAAATACTCTTCGGGATGTCATAGGGAACTCGAATAAGTTTAACTCAAAACAGTCATTTTCTTTCCAAGATTCAATCTTTATACATTAAAAAGGTCTTGTAACATAATAGGTACCTTTACTAAGGTATTTTCATTCAAAGATTCATTATTTAGTCATTAAAACACTGTTCACGACTTCATAGGTAAATCGAATAAGTTGAACTCAGAACTATCATTTTATTCCAAAGATTCAATCTTTAGACATTAAAAAGGTCTAGTAACATAATAGGTACCTTTATTGAGGTGTTTTCATTCAAAGATTCAATCTTTATTCATTAAAACACTCTTCGCGACTTCATAGGTAACTCGAATAAGTTAAACTCAAAACTCTCACTTTCTTTCCAAGATTCAATCTTTGTACATTAAAAAGGTCTAGTGACATAACAGCTACCTTGATTGAGGTAATTACATTCAAAGATTCAATATTTACTCATTAAAACACTCTTTGGGACGTTACAGGGAACGTGAATAAGTTTAACTCAAAACTCTCATTTTCTTTCAAAGATACAGTCTTTATACATTAAAAAAGGCCTACTAACAAAATAAGTACCTTTATTGAGGTATTTTCATTCAAAGATTCAATCTTTAGTCATTAAAACACTCTTCGCAACTTCATAGGTAACTCGAATAAGTTGAGCTCAAAACTCTCATGTTCTTTCAAAGATTCAATCCTTATACATTAAAAAGGTTTAGTGACAGAATAGGTACCTTGATTGAGGTAATTTCATTCAAAGATTCAATCTTTACTCATTAAAACACTCTTCGTGACGTCAAAGGGAACTTGAATAACTTTAACTCGAAACACTCATTTCTTTTCAAAACGTCAATCTTTATAAATTAAAAAGGTCTAGTGATGTAATAGCTACCTTGATTGAGGTAATTTCATTCAATGATTCAATCTTTACTCATTAAGACACTCTTCGGGACGTTACAGGGAACTCGAATAAGTTTAACCCAAAAATCTCATTTTCTTTCAAAGATTCAATCTTTATACATTGGAAAGGTCTAGTAACAGAATTGGTACCTTTATTGTGGTATTTTTCATTCAAAGATTCAATCTTCAGTCATTAAAACACTCTTCGCGATTTCATAGGTAACTCGAATAAGTTAAACTCAAAACACTCATTTTCTTTCAAAGATTCAATCTTTATACATTACAAAGGTCTAGTGGTAGAATAGGTACCTTGATTGAGGTAATTTCATTCAAAGATTCAATCTTTACTCATTAAAACACTCTTCGTGACGTCAAAGGGAACTCGAATAACTTTAACTCAAAACTCTCATTTCTTTTCAAAGATTCAATCTTTATACAATCAAAATTTCTAGTGACTTAATAGGTACCTCGATTGAGGTAATTTCATTCAAAGATTCAATCTTTATTCATTAAAACACTCTTCGGGATGTCAAAAGGAACTCGAATAAGTTTAACTCAAAACTCTAATTTTCTTTCAAAGATTCAATCTTTATACATCAAAAAGATCTAGTAACATAATAGGTTCCTGTATTAAGGAATTTTCATTCGAAGATTCAATCTTTGGTCATTAAAACACTCTTCGCGACTTCATAGGTAACTCGAATAAGTTAAACTCAATACTCTCATTTTTTTCAAAGATTCCATCTTTATACATTAAAAAGGTCTACTGACATAATAGGTACATTGATTGAGATAATTTCGTTCAAAGATTCAATCTTTACTCATTAAAACACGCTTCGTGACGTCAAAGGGAACTCAAATAACTTTAACTCAAAACTCGTAGTTCTTTACAAATATTCAATCTTTATACATTAAAAAGGTCTAGTGACATAATAGGTACCTTGATTGAGGTAATTTCATTCAAAGATTCAATATTTACTCTTTAAAACACTCTTCGAGACGTCGCAGGGAACTCGAATATGTTTAACTCAAAACTCTCATTTTCTTTCAAAGCTTGAACCTTTATACATTAAAAAGGTCTAGTGACATAATAAGTACCTCTATTGAGGTAATTTCATACAAAGATTCAATCCTTACGCGTTAAAACACTATTCGGGACGTCATAGGGAACTCGGATAGGTTTAACTCATAACGCTCACTTCTTTTTAAAGATTCAATCTTTATATATAAAAGGTCCAGGGGACAAAATAAGTCCCTTGATTCAAGTAATTTTAATCAAAGATTCAATCTTTACTCGTTGAAATACTCTTCGGGATGTCATAGGGAACTCGAATAAGTTTAACTCAAAACAGTCATTTTCTTTCCAAGATTCAATCTTTATACATTAAAAAGGTCTTGTAACATAATAGGTACCTTTACTAAGGTATTTTCATTCAAAGATTCATTATTTAGTCATTAAAACACTGTTCACGACTTCATAGGTAAATCGAATAAGTTGAACTCAGAACTATCATTTTATTCCAAAGATTCAATCTTTAGACATTAAAAAGGTCTAGTAACATAATAGGTACCTTTATTGAGGTGTTTTCATTCAAAGATTCAATCTTTATTCATTAAAACACTCTTCGCGACTTCATAGGTAACTCGAATAAGTTAAACTCAAAACTCTCACTTTCTTTCCAAGATTCAATCTTTGTACATTAAAAAGGTCTAGTGACATAACAGCTACCTTGATTGAGGTAATTACATTCAAAGATTCAATATTTACTCATTAAAACACTCTTTGGGACGTTACAGGGAACGTGAATAAGTTTAACTCAAAACTCTCATTTTCTTTCAAAGATACAGTCTTTATACATTAAAAAAGGCCTACTAACAAAATAAGTACCTTTATTGAGGTATTTTCATTCAAAGATTCAATCTTTAGTCATTAAAATACTCTTCGCAACTTCATAGGTAACTCGAATAAGTTGAGCTCAAAACTCTCATGTTCTTTCAAAGATTCAATCCTTATACATTAAAAAGGTTTAGTGACAGAATAGGTACCTTGATTGAGGTAATTTCATTCAAAGATTCAATCTTTACTCATTAAAACACTCTTCGTGACGTCAAAGGGAACTTGAATAACTTTAACTCGAAACACTCATTTCTTTTCAAAACGTCAATCTTTATAAATTAAAAAGGTCTAGTGATGTAATAGCTACCTTGATTGAGGTAATTTCATTCAATGATTCAATCTTTACTCATTAAGACACTCTTCGGGACGTTACAGGGAACTCGAATAAGTTTAACCCAAAAATCTCATTTTCTTTCAAAGATTCAATCTTTATACATTGGAAAGGTCTAGTAACAGAATTGGTACCTTTATTGTGGTATTTTTCATTCAAAGATTCAATCTTCAGTCATTAAAACACTCTTCGCGATTTCATAGGTAACTCGAATAAGTTAAACTCAAAATACTCATTTTCTTTCAAAGATTCAATCTTTATACATTACAAAGGTCTAGTGGTAGAATAGGTACCTTGATTGAGGTAATTTCATTCAAAGATTCAATCTTTACTCATTAAAACACTCTTCGTGACGTCAAAGGGAACTCGAATAACTTTAACTCAAAACTCTCATTTCTTTTCAAAGATTCAATCTTTATACAATCAAAATTTCTAGTGACTTAATAGGTACCTCGATTGAGGTAATTTCATTCAAAGATTCAATCTTTATTCATTAAAACACTCTTCGGGATGTCAAAAGGAACTCGAATAAGTTTAACTCAAAACTCTAATTTTCTTTCAAAGATTCAATCTTTATACATCAAAAAGATCTAGTAACATAATAGGTTCCTGTATTAAGGAATTTTCATTCGAAGATTCAATCTTTGGTCATTAAAACACTCTTCGCGACTTCATAGGTAACTCGAATAAGTTAAACTCAATACTCTCATTTTTTTCAAAGATTCCATCTTTATACATTAAAAAGGTCTACTGACATAATAGGTACATTGATTGAGATAATTTCGTTCAAAGATTCAATCTTTACTCATTAAAACACGCTTCGTGACGTCAAAGGGAACTCAAATAACTTTAACTCAAAACTCGTAGTTCTTTACAAATATTCAATCTTTATACATTAAAAAGGTCTAGTGACATAATAGGTACCTTGATTGAGGTAATTTCATTCAAAGATTCAATATTTACTCTTTAAAACACTCTTCGAGACGTCGCAGGGAACTCGAATATGTTTAACTCAAAACTCTCATTTTCTTTCAAAGCTTGAACCTTTATACATTAAAAAGGTCTAGTGACATAATAAGTACCTCTATTGAGGTAATTTCATACAAAGATTCAATCCTTACGCGTTAAAACACTATTCGGGACGTCATAGGGAACTCGGATAGGTTTAACTCATAACGCTCACTTCTTTTTAAAGATTCAATCTTTATATATAAAAGGTCCAGGGGACAAAATAAGTCCCTTGATTCAAGTAATTTTAATCAAAGATTCAATCTTTACTCGTTGAAATACTCTTCGGGATGTCATAGGGAACTCGAATAAGTTTAACTCAAAACAGTCATTTTCTTTCCAAGATTCAATCTTTATACATTAAAAAGGTCTTGTAACATAATAGGTACCTTTACTAAGGTATTTTCATTCAAAGATTCATTATTTAGTCATTAAAACACTGTTCACGACTTCATAGGTAAATCGAATAAGTTGAACTCAGAACTATCATTTTATTCCAAAGATTCAATCTTTAGACATTAAAAAGGTCTAGTAACATAATAGGTACCTTTATTGAGGTGTTTTCATTCAAAGATTCAATCTTTATTCATTAAAACACTCTTCGCGACTTCATAGGTAACTCGAATAAGTTAAACTCAAAACTCTCACTTTCTTTCCAAGATTCAATCTTTGTACATTAAAAAGGTCTAGTGACATAACAGCTACCTTGATTGAGGTAATTACATTCAAAGATTCAATATTTACTCATTAAAACACTCTTTGGGACGTTACAGGGAACGTGAATAAGTTTAACTCAAAACTCTCATTTTCTTTCAAAGATACAGTCTTTATACATTAAAAAAGGCCTACTAACAAAATAAGTACCTTTATTGAGGTATTTTCATTCAAAGATTCAATCTTTAGTCATTAAAACACTCTTCGCAACTTCATAGGTAACTCGAATAAGTTGAGCTCAAAACTCTCATGTTCTTTCAAAGATTCAATCCTTATACATTAAAAAGGTTTAGTGACAGAATAGGTACCTTGATTGAGGTAATTTCATTCAAAGATTCAATCTTTACTCATTAAAACACTCTTCGTGACGTCAAAGGGAACTTGAATAACTTTAACTCGAAACACTCATTTCTTTTCAAAACGTCAATCTTTATAAATTAAAAAGGTCTAGTGATGTAATAGCTACCTTGATTGAGGTAATTTCATTCAATGATTCAATCTTTACTCATTAAGACACTCTTCGGGACGTTACAGGGAACTCGAATAAGTTTAACCCAAAAATCTCATTTTCTTTCAAAGATTCAATCTTTATACATTGGAAAGGTCTAGTAACAGAATTGGTACCTTTATTGTGGTATTTTTCATTCAAAGATTCAATCTTCAGTCATTAAAACACTCTTCGCGATTTCATAGGTAACTCGAATAAGTTAAACTCAAAACACTCATTTTCTTTCAAAGATTCAATCTTTATACATTACAAAGGTCTAGTGGTAGAATAGGTACCTTGATTGAGGTAATTTCATTCAAAGATTCAATCTTTACTCATTAAAACACTCTTCGTGACGTCAAAGGGAACTCGAATAGCTTTAACTCAAAACTCTCATTTCTTTTCAAAGATTCAATCTTTATACAATCAAAATTTCTAGTGACTTAATAGGTACCTCGATTGAGGTAATTTCATTCAAAGATTCAATCTTTATTCATTAAAACACTCTTCGGGATGTCAAAAGGAACTCGAATAAGTTTAACTCAAAACTCTAATTTTCTTTCAAAGATTCAATCTTTATACATCAAAAAGATCTAGTAACATAATAGGTTCCTGTATTAAGGAATTTTCATTCGAAGATTCAATCTTTGGTCATTAAAACACTCTTCGCGACTTCATAGGTAACTCGAATAAGTTAAACTCAATACTCTCATTTTTTTCAAAGATTCCATCTTTATACATTAAAAAGGTCTACTGACATAATAGGTACATTGATTGAGATAATTTCGTTCAAAGATTCAATCTTTACTCATTAAAACACGCTTCGTGACGTCAAAGGGAACTCAAATAACTTTAACTCAAAACTCGTAGTTCTTTACAAATATTCAATCTTTATACATTAAAAAGGTCTAGTGACATAATAGGTACCTTGATTGAGGTAATTTCATTCAAAGATTCAATATTTACTCTTTAAAACACTCTTCGAGACGTCGCAGGGAACTCGAATATGTTTAACTCAAAACTCTCATTTTCTTTCAAAGCTTGAACCTTTATACATTAAAAAGGTCTAGTGACATAATAAGTACCTCTATTGAGGTAATTTCATACAAAGATTCAATCCTTACGCGTTAAAACACTATTCGGGACGTCATAGGGAACTCGGATAGGTTTAACTCATAACGCTCACTTCTTTTTAAAGATTCAATCTTTATATATAAAAGGTCCAGGGGACAAAATAAGTCCCTTGATTCAAGTAATTTTAATCAAAGATTCAATCTTTACTCGTTGAAATACTCTTCGGGATGTCATAGGGAACTCGAATAAGTTTAACTCAAAACAGTCATTTTCTTTCCAAGATTCAATCTTTATACATTAAAAAGGTCTTGTAACATAATAGGTACCTTTACTAAGGTATTTTCATTCAAAGATTCATTATTTAGTCATTAAAACACTGTTCACGACTTCATAGGTAAATCGAATAAGTTGAACTCAGAACTATCATTTTATTCCAAAGATTCAATCTTTAGACATTAAAAAGGTCTAGTAACATAATAAGTACCTTTATTGAGGTGTTTTCATTCAAAGATTCAATCTTTATTCATTAAAACACTCTTCGCGACTTCATAGGTAACTCGAATAAGTTAAACTCAAAACTCTCACTTTCTTTCCAAGATTCAATCTTTGTACATTAAAAAGGTCTAGTGACATAACAGCTACCTTGATTGAGGTAATTACATTCAAAGATTCAATATTTACTCATTAAAACACTCTTTGGGACGTTACAGGGAACGTGAATAAGTTTAACTCAAAACTCTCATTTTCTTTCAAAGATACAGTCTTTATACATTAAAAATGGCCTACTAACAAAATAAGTACCT